>NW_019230887.1:331540-412589 GCF_002742605.1 Olea europaea var. sylvestris
TATTATTATTATTATTATTATTATTATTATATACTTCCATACATTCCCTTTAATAAGTTTTCAACCGCTCTACCTACTACATAAGACTTCGGATTTTTACACCATATATTCTACAATAAGTACAGACAACTTTGCTTAAATTAAGTTAAAATCATACATTACAAAAGACATTGCATCAGTAAAAGTCACTGCCCAATACAGCAAAAATGTCATTATATCAACAATAACCTTTTCACCTCAATTCTTTCTTGGGGTTTAAGGTTGGGAGAAGAATACTGGGCAGAATTGTTGAAGTTACGAAGTGTTATCATAGAAAATTATCGTGGATAACAAAGGACGTGGATAAGGAAAAGCATATTTGATACAAATCTCTAGACAAAAAGTAGGTAAGATGAAAATAAAGAACAACTTATAATATATTAACTCAAGCATCTGAAAATTTGTACATTCACTTATAGATCCTTTAGAGGCATGAAAAATCGAGTTGGACAGTCCTAATTAAAAGGATTCAGTCCTCCCAATTGAATGATGAGGGATCCCCATTGCAGAGAGTTAAGTAAAAGTTCAGCAAATTCTTTATAGCTAAGAATATCAACATTCAAATTATGAAAACCGTTAGAATAAGAGACTACGGAAATGGCAGAGTGGGTGTTGTAAAAATAGTTGATTTTGAATGAGGGAATCAACTTGTACTTCCGGCATACAAAATTCTTCAAATAATTTCGAGCCCGATATTTTGAGAAGGGCATGTACAATACTTTTCTGTTATTGAGATGAAGTTTCAGGAAAAGAAAGTTGAAATATACTTTGTGATTCAAACTCTCTCTTGCTAACAGAAGAAGGTACCTTGCGGAATACATGGAAACAGAAGTATTTCTTCAGTAACTATTAACTAGTACTCTCTTTAAATGGAGGTATTTTGGAAAAGAAGAATTCTGAAATTATTTTATCGTGTACCTTCAAAATGCATCGAAAAATCTGTCTAATTTTATCAAGAATCAAACTAACATGGTAAATAAACCCTATAAGTTTATGCGATCAGTTTAAAGTAACTGGACTTGGAGTAGAACAATGCCCTAATGGGAAGGGGCAGCTCTATTTCTAGCACAACACCTATATTTTATGACACTTTGCACCATGATGAAGCAAGGTGTGAAATGAAACAATGCTGGAACAAGTGTTCGAAATGTCACAAATTGAATTAAAATCGAACTAGAACCACGTATGCAAAATAATTGAAGAGGGCCTACTCTATGAAAATAATCCTTCCATATGTTCTAATATTGGGTGAGTGAATGCATAATCTTCATGTGTACGCAAAACTCATTAATTTCTAGTTAATAGCAATAATATGACAAAAGATCACATAAACAAATATAAAGGTATTGTCATTATCTTCGAGCCAATCAATAGTATAATATAGCAAACAATCAATGTATAATGTCGGAACCTAAGAAAGCATCTTAAAATTTGTTTTTTCAAATTCTTTCGACACGTGTATGCATGTATGGAATATGACTGATCGTACATGTTTTTCTTCTCTCTATTGTCACAATCTCACTTACATTCTTACAAAGATTAGTTAACAGGCTCCCAAATAAGTACATAGCACAAAGCTAGCATTAAATATTTAACACCAACCAATGACATTAATTTCATTCTTATAATTGAAAGGAAAAGTACATTATTAACATTACAAATCCCAGCGATTCCGGAAGATATTCAAGCTAACTCGAACCATCTAGAACTAGTGTTTGCACGTGTATACCAATTTATGTACTAATGTATGCATGGCTGCGTCCGTCTCTTTGTACATAGTCATACATTCATGCCTATATATCATTCTTGTTTGTGCACATTGTTACATTGTGAGTCCAACATGTTAATAATTTCAGGAAATTATCACAAAACTACCAATACAGAAATATCAAAGGAAGATCCTTCATACATGCACATACATCTCAATTTTTTCAATAAGTATTAGATCAAATTACTCAAATGAAATCAATAAATTAATAAATCCTAAATTTATCATCCAAATTATCCATTGAAAAAAAAAATACACACAAGAATACATACAAAATGGAACTGACACAAGTCTTACCATTTTTCACTTTAGTTTCTACCAAAGAAATGTAAATGCAATCATCCAGTCCCTCTTGAAAAACCTCTGTAGCTTTAACGTGCACTTTATCTGTACCAGGCCAAACAATGAAACTAAAACAATATGAAAAAATAAGAAGGTAATTTAACATTGAGGTTAGGTTATATGATGTAATAAGATTATAATTAAATGGTGTAGATTTTAGAAATTCTTTCCCTTTGGTCAAAGAGTTGTTGAAAATTAATGAAAAGCATGTTTGGCTAAGTTTAAAGTAATTAAGTTACTTCTAAATAGGATTTTATTTATAGACAAATTTGGAAAAGTATTATTTATTTTGAATTTCGTTTATTTAATTTTAATTTTAAGTAAAATGTTTTAAGTTCAGACAAATATTCACCAAGTCGTTTCTTTTGGTCAATATTCGCATGTTTGACAAATCAATTGACAACTTATAATATGAGTTCCTACTCTATATTTGTGGCTCAAAATAAACAATGATGACCAACTTCTAGTATGCAAAATAAGATGCCAACCGGCTTTATTTTGCTTAAAAGACATGGTTCACATGTGTATATATATTGTCCACATAATGCTAGGAACCCTCGTCTTACTAGTTTATATATATCCATTTTTAATTTGACTTATAATTTGAGTAAAATCCAGCATTAAATGGGTGAATTTATGTATAATTTCATCTAATTGAAAATTAAGTTGCTAATGATTTATTTAGTATGTTACTAAGAGCATACCAGATATTTATCATTTGTCGTATTCGGTTGTATTGAGTGTACCATACAGAATATGTTCGAGATATGCTTATCATAAATGAAGATAGAAAAAAGAAAAAAATGGAAATTGATAAAGTCATATCAATAAAAGAAAACAGATAGCATAATAGAAAGATAACCTGGAAATTATTAATTTCCCTTATTATTTTGGCTATGAAACTTATAGAATTTATACAAGAAGCTGTTATTTAGCATTGAAAATAGCAAGACAGCCAGGTGAAAATATTAACTCTACATTGAAAGTTGGGAAGGTGAACAGCCAATCTAATCTTCTAGCCCTTGAGTCACTGGGAAGATTATTGAAGCATGAATAAACAAAATTAAAGTGGTTTAAAAAAACTCCTTGGAAATGGATTTTTGGTCATTTTTCTCATGATCCCCCCTCAAGCTGGTGAGGATTATGGCGTGAACTCACATCTTTTGTTGAAACTGAGTGAATGAATCTCGAGTTGCAATTTGATGAGTTTTAGGAACATATCGTTCAAAGAGAATACCTTGAGCAATTTTTTCTCGAATGAAATGGAAGTCAATACCTTGAGCAATTTTTTCTCGAATGAAATGGAAGTCTATTTTCATATGCTTAGTATATATGGACATTAAATACAGAATTTTTAGTCATTTGAAGAGCACTTTTGCTATCACACAAATGCAAATGAGTGCACGATAGAGATAAGCTTACATCATGAACTAAAATTGAAATCCAAGTAAGTTCAGTAGCAGTAGAAAGTAAGGATTGATGCTAGGATCCGACACGAGTACGATCAAAAATATTTTTTTTTCTTTGAGATCCAAGAAACGCAATTTACACCTAGATAATTAATTACACACTAGCCAGTTGTACTGCAATGATTGAGTGGACAATGTATCCGATCAGCGTCCAAAAAGGCATGTAAAGTAGGAGAGCTTCGAGTGAGACAACGAATGTCAAGATGTATAGTCCCCTGGAGATTACGTTTAACATCTCAAAGATTAGTAGCAGTTGGCATTTTAAAGTGCTGGAAAATGGAATTGACAGCACGTGTGATGTCTGGGCAAGTGAAAGTGAGGTACTCGAGACTGTCGACAAGAGCTCTAAATTTAGTGGCATTCACATATCATAATGAGTAGGAGTTGGTGTCACTTTGATAGACATAGAGCTGTTATGCGTACGAGATTTTGCCAATAAATCCGTATTATTTATTTTGTATGCGATAAGAAAATGCCATCATTAAAGCATTTCACTTCAACACTTGAACAATAATTGAGATGACCTAGATATGTTTAAAAGTGAATTGTGATTCTATAATAATTTGTTGAATGGTAGAAGAATGTGATCTTGTAATAATTAATATCTTGTTTATTTTTACATTACATAGTAAATATATGATTAGCGACTTGGTTTTTAGTTTGATGAAAGTATACACAAATTCACCATTTTAATGCCGAAATGAAAAGATGTATGCATTTTTTGAGCCAAAGTATGAAAAAAAGAATTACCTTTATGTAATTTATATATTCAAAGCAAGTTGACTCCAGAATTGAAAAGGTTAAAACTTCATTTTTTTATTTGAAGTAACTTGTAAGATTAATATCCCTTGAATTGTGTGGACAATAAATACTGTAATTCATGTCTTTTAAGCAAAATATGGCTTGGTCCCATACTTGTTTTGCATACTAGACGTTGGTCCAATCATTATTTATTTTGAGCCACAAAATAGAGTATGACCACTTTTTTTTTCTGTTGTCAACTTAATTGTCAAATATGTGCAATATGTCCACATAGAAAAGATTGAAACATCTTGGTGAAAGTTTGGCTAAACTTAAACATTTTACTTAAAAGTAAATAATCAAAATTCAAAATAAATAATTACATATCCAAATTTTCCTATGAATAAGATATTAACTAGAAATAACTCAACTTACTTTAAACTTATCCAAAGATGCTCTTAATTGTTTCACTTTTCATTAATTTTCAACAACTGTTTGACCCAAAGGACATAAATTTCAAAAATCTACATAATCTTATTACAATCATTTAATTAAATCATCCTTATCTCTCTACACTCACTTTAATTACAAGCTATACAGATATGATAAAGATCACCTGTGTCCATTTACATATACAATCACCTGTATTGACCTATACATGATTGACTCTTTATCTACATGTTCCATGTTGATTATATTAATTTCATCAGGAGCAAGCAGCTGCAGTGCACCATGTTACACTAAATCGGTCGGTTTAGTACTATAAAACCTTAAATGTTGCACTCACTTATAGTGAAACATTGCAGTCCTTTTTCCAAAAATAATAATAATATTATGTTTATTAAATAAATAAATAAATAACAAAGTGTTAGTTTTTTTTTTTCCAGCTAGGCTACGACATGAAATCATCCGTGCAGAGGTAATTTTAATTTATTATTTTTTTTGGGTTAAAAAAGTGAAATATTCTCTCACTGTTAAATTATTATTATTATTATTATTATTTTCTATCACATTGTTTTTAGTTTCTTTGTTTTGGCTGGTACAGATAAAGTTTATGTTAAAGCTACAGAGGTTTTTCAAGGGGGACTTGATAATTTAAGTTCAAATTTCTTTGGTAGAAACTAAAGTGAAAAATGGTAAGACTTGTACCAGTTCCATTTTTTGCATATAGTTGTGTGAATTTCCAAGGATAATTCCATATAGTTGTGTAATTTGATATAATACTTATTGGAAAATTTGAGATGTACGTGTCTATATGAAGGATATTCCTTTAGTATTTTTATTTTGGTACTTGTAATTTTATTTCTAGAAAATTTTCACATGTTGGATCGAAGGTGAAACAATTTGACACAGGCAAAAAGCAAGGTGACACGGTAAATTTAGGATTTATTAATTTATTTATTGTGTGTGTGTGTGTAAGATCTAGTACTTAAATGAAAAATTTGTGATGTATGTGCTTTATGAGGATATTCCTTTAATATTTCTATTTTGATACTTGTAATTTGATTTCTAGAAATTTTTTACATGCTGGATCCACGGTGAAACAATATGACACAGACAAAAACTATATGTAGCAAGCATATATCAGAATATATACTAAGGCTTGTTTGAGCTACATTATTGGGAAAAAAATGCATTATTGATGTCAAATCAAAGGGAAATGTGTGGTTAAAAATAAGAAAAAGTTTTAGATTTGTGTGTAATATTATTTTATTGAAGAATGTGCGGTTGAAATGATATCAAATTACTGTTGTAGAATGTATTTTTTTGAAAATAATTTGGCTCAAACAGTGGCTAGGACACCTACATAGTCATGCATCTATTAGTACATAAATGGCTATACACATGTAAACGCTAGTTCTAGATGGTTCGAGTAAGCTTGAATATCTTCCTGTTTCTTTGGGATATGTAATTTTAACAATGTCTTTTTCTTTTCCATTAAAAGACCAAATTAATATCACTGGTTGGTGTTAAATACCCTATCGGAACGGAAATTAAATGTTGCAATTAAGACTGTGCTATGTACTTTTAGGAGCGTGTTTGCCACGTGAACACACTGTTGACTTATCTCGGTAAGAATGTGTTGGGAATCTACTTATACATGTGCAGCGGAATTTAAAATAATTTTCAATTCCCACCAAGAATCGTCTTTGTGTTTAGATAGAAATTGTGATAAGATTGTACATTTTCCAGATCTGCAAACTTCTTTGCTTTTCTTTCAGTTCCATCAACCTTGATTTGCCACCATAGTTGTCCAATTGTCCAGCCTCCAACATTGATCCACACAGAGAATAAGATTGCAGCTTCTAGGGTTTTCTCTTGTGCCAGCAAGAATAATGAAAATCATATGGACTTCAAACCCTAGCTATCTATTTATATAAACCCAAACGGGCTCGACCCGGTCCGGTCAAATATTTAATTAATCCAATTAATTAAATCCGGTCGGTGAATTAATTAATCCAATTAATTAATTCGGGAATATAAATAACAAATTCAATTAATTAATTTATCCAACGATTGTTAAATTAACCAATTGCCAATTTACAATCTTCCAATTCTCTTTTGTGTGCGACCCATTAGGTTCCCGACCACGATGTCTAACGACGTGAAATATTATTTTGATATAATCAAAATTGATAAATTAAAACACTCTTTTCACACTCCCCATCCCTGATTGACATCTAGCAATGTGTCAGGGCAATACATGTGACGGAAAATGTCACGTGGTATGACAAAACCAAATTCGTTCGTTTATCGTGAAACTATAATCCCTTCGTCAATATGATCTAATCAATTATGAGATATGGAATTGTGTCAATCTCGATTATCGATCATATCTTTCACTCCACCATTAAGTGAATATAAGTCAAAAAATTCATTTTCGACTTATGAGTACACCTTGGCCAAGGATTTCGTTATCGACTTAATTGAATGAAACACAGATTATAATCTCTTACTATCTAAGAGTGACGAATCATTTATTGATCAATCACAACATTCATACGATTCTTGACGTACCCGAACGATGTCGTATTAGCGGCCCTTTTCAGAGCAACATCCAATACCGCCAAAGTATGACTGTCCTCTTATAAGGTACCATGACGACCTCAAGTCAAAGGACCAATTCCACTACCGAGCGTTAGAGATTAACCACTGACACTCAGATAGTTATCCATGTGGAATCTCTTGATGGGTCTCCAATGTTTTGTTCTATAACAAAACATCCACGTGTTCATTTAAGTGTCTCCACACTTTAACTTGTGAGATCAGCTACTTACTTCATAAGTAAGAAATGCCACACGTGATGGTCTATCCGTAATAAAGATATCCGTATCTCGTTACTACTTACGACCACGGATGATTTAAGATTCAATCAGATGTAATTTGTATCTCACAATTACAACTCCTTGTAATTAACAAATTATAAAGATTTGAATCTACGGACTCTATTATATATTTAATTGTCTATTAATTAAATAATAGATCTGCCATTTAATTACATTAATTATATATAAAAAAGTATTTATGTCCAAAGTTGATTGGACCTAGGGCATAATATTTACAAACTCCCACTTGCATTAGATCCAATCACTTATGTATCAAATATCACAAGTCTACATGACGATCATATTTATACTACGATAACTCTTTGTCAGTGGATCTGCAATATTATTAAATGTGGAAATTCGCTCTTCTCTTTATGTCATTTCTATGTATTATCTCTTTGATGATATTATACCGCCTTAATATATGTTTAGATCATTGATGAGACCTTAGTTCCTTTGCTTTTGCAATGGCCCTATTGTTATCACAATACTATTGTATGTGATCAACAATATCAGGAACTACTCCAAGTTCATTTATGAATATCATGATCCATATTGCAACTATTTGCCACTTCTGAAGTATCCATGTATTAGGTTTCTACTAGTGAATCAACGGTTGCTTCACGTTTGGAACCTTTCCAACATACCGCTTAAGAGTAAACCATTTTCTCCATATGAAATCTTCTCAAGATTTCATCTATGTAAATTGGGATGAGTTAAGCAATCTTCTAGATCTACCTCTATAAATCAAGTTGCTTATCCTATTTCGTTTATGAATAAATCCTTTAACAACCATTATTTCAACGATTGAAACATAGGGATATCGTTTTCTATAATATTAGGAACACGACAATGCTCCCACTATCTTCTTGTAAATACACAATTCGTCTTCAAATTTGATAAAATCAAACATTTTGACTTTTTTCCATCAAATCGAAGATTTCAACTCCATAGAGACTTATCTTAACCTTTAGTTACGATATGCAACTGTTGCAAATAAAACCCGAATGGACTTCAGCAAGGTCACAGGAGAAAAATTTCACCAAGGTCAACACTTAACCTTTGCTTCTATCCTTGCTTTGTATATATGGATATCCACTTCCATATCGACATTTCCCTTGTAAACTATTTACAAAATCTTACGGGTTTTATTCCATCAGGAAGCTTAACCAAGGTCCAAACCTTGTTCACATACGCCGAGTTCATCTCGAGTATCATGGCCTTATGCTGTCTCTTTTAAGTCAGTACTTGACTTTATTTTGTTGCAACTAGCAGGTTCATTGTCCTGGATCACTAATACCTAATTAATGATCATGGATTCGCACCTACTTGAAGGCCGAATGATCTTATTAGATTCACATAGAGCTATCATGTCCTCAGGAGTCTTTACTTCTTGATCCAAAGTATGTCCCATATCAGATATGAGATCAAACTCGAATTTATCTACTTGGTTAACAATATCTGTGGATTCTTGAACTCTTTCAAGTTCTATTTTGCTCCCACTGTCTTCTCCTAGAGTGAATATTTTCTCTAAGAAGACGATACATCGTGAGACGAAGACTTTCTTCATGATAATAGAATTTATATTCAAATGTCTCCTTCGAATATCCCCACAAATGCGTATTTATCAGATTTAGTGTCAAACTTATCTGATTCAAGGCGCTTCAGAGCTTTCATATAAGATAAATTGGGAATATTGCCTTTCCATAACTCGTATGGAGTTCTGTTAACCAATTTAGATGGGATATGGTTTAGTGTGTTGCACACTGTAATCAATGCGTGACCCCAAAACAATTTTGGAAGATTTGCATGGCTTGTTATTAATCGCATTATATCTAATAATTAACGATTCCTCCTTTAGATACATCACCTTGCTGCAGTATATATGAAGGAGTCCACTGCAAGAGAATCTCATTCTCTCTTATGTAATCTAGATTTTATCTTTAAGATATCTCACTTTATCGAATCTTAATGTGTGGGTATCTTTACCTATTTGTTTCTCTAATTCTAGTGTGAATCTCTTGAACTTTTCAAGAATTTCATGTTTGAGTTTTCATCAAGTATACATGATCATTGATAAAATAAGAGAAACATTACCTGACATTGATTGACATGAATCCATATGCATCACTATGCATTAGACTAGTAATTATGCTGACATTTCTTCTTTTCAAGTAAAAGAAAATTTGGTCATTGTGCCAGATATACATAATTTGTACTTGTTAAAATCAAGTAATCCCAAGTATACACCTTTATATAACTTTGGAATTACATTTCATCTAAATGACAAAGTCTGTCATGCAAGATTTTGGTAATAATTAGATTATATTATTTATGCCTTATAATTTCTATACTCATTATAGAATCCTTAGTATTAAAGAATATAAATATCTTTTTGTAATTTACCATAGCCATTAGGATCTTATTAAGATAAACAAGAACAACTATTGTCCTTAACATTAAAATAGTTCATGTCCGAACATGAAATTCATTTTAATGCTCCAACTATGGTTGGTATAAAGCGACATTTCTCTAATTCCAATACTAAATCAAAAGGCAATGGTAAGAAGTATATTCATACAGACAATGCAACAACCTTTGCTCATCTCCAACGTGTGTGTCAACTTCTCCCTTTTGTAGTGGTCTACTTCCTTTTAGTTTCTCCATATTTGTATAAATATGAGATTTACATCTGGTATCAAATACCTAAAAAACTCGTGAAGTAGACATAAGTCACGCAATATTCCTTCCAATGATCTTTCATTCTATAATGAAACCAAGGGTCATTAGATTTGGTATTTGTCCTTCGCTTATACTGTCTTAACCATATTGGGTGCTTTCACAAAACCCCTTTAGACTTCCTTTTAATATCTTTAGAGGAATCAATGGTTTGCCCACTACCAACTTTGATAAAGGGGTTAACAGTCCTAAACATGTTAAGCAACTCAATATTTTTGCATTCGAGCTTATTCACGTTAAATTCATAATTAGTTGTGAATAGCTTTAGCTGACAGAGATTACAGAACCAAGTCACTACTTAGTTCATGATTTATGATTGAACATAGTTGAGACATTTCTCAACGTCAATCATCTTCAGTGTCTAAGTATCAATTGAAGATTACTCTGTCATTTTGCACCGGTATAGTTGTTTGGAAGTCTCATATCCTTCCACACATGATTATCATTATACAATTCTTTGTAATGAAGAATTATGTGTTAACATCTATACTCTCAAATCGCTCTTGTAACTCAGTGACATAGTTGCAAGTATCATATACGTTGCAATACTATTGTCATCACTGCGTTTACTACAGTAGTCACTTGTTCTTTAATTGAGTCATCAGCAGGTTTCTCTGGAAAGGGCTACTCAAGGACATGACCAATTTTCTCATGCATGAGAACAATTCTCAAATTACGGTGTCAATTAAGAAAATAAAGTTTGGTTGTTGGCATCTAGTATGCCATTCAAAATATATGGTTACTCAGATTCAATAAATATAAATGACGAAAAAGGAAAGAATAATATATAAAATGCATCAATTAATTTAACATGGTCTCTTGTTAAATTAATTATACTCCCACTATTTAAATAAAATTTATGACCCTCTTACATAAATTAATGGAATCCATGTTTTACTCCCAGTGGGCTGGGATCCCATCTATTATATTAAGACCTTGAGTGTACTCAACAAACCCTAATATAACATTTGGGTAGATACTATTATCAATTGTATCTCCAGACAACTCTCAGATCATTAAACTGACAACTCTTTGTTTTCACACATCTTATGTGTTAGCTTAACATGCCTCTAAAATTTATCTCCTTGAGTGTACTCAACAAAAGATAAATTTTAGTTAAATCAAACCTATCATTCAGAAATATCAAATATTTTATAGTGTCAAACATATCCCTAATGGACCAACTTTGAGTGTACTCAACAAGCTGAGACGATTTGGGACTCTAGTTTTTCACTATAATAATGGATGGCGATTACAAATGTGACTTAATATTTTATGGAGGGATTTTGCATTCATGAGTCTCATCAACAACAATACAATCATATATATATATATATATATATATAACATAATATAATAGTGTGGACGATAATAGACTTTTACTATCTAGTCTTCCCGAGCCATAAGGAAGACTAGTTGGTCAATTCCTAGGGGGTATGGCATTGAACAGTGTCAATGCATCATCTCCATGGTCTCCACCTCTTCTTGTCTCTTCAATTAGTCCAATTTCAACATGTATCCTATACTAGTTGGCACGCAGGCCTAAATGAAATTGGACTCGCAGACCCATAGTAACAATAATAATAATGGACTCGCAGGTCCAAAATAATAACGGGCTCGCAGGCCCAAAACGACAAAATTAAAAATTAACCATTCAACACATCCATATGGTCGAGTCCATAATCGTCCACTAATAATACATTCATCATATAAATGTATACCTATATAATATCTAATATTATATGCAAATAAGTTTCAAGTTTCTAACAATTAAGTCATCTAAACTCTTTTAGACAAATCGGAACAATTAAATAATTAATTAATCATATTAATCGATTATTTAATTAGCGGGAATATTTAATTAAAATCAAATTTTAATTAAATAAAAAATTAGAGTCCAACTCTAATTTAACAATTATATGGCGGAATTATTTAATTAAAAATCAAATTAGAGTCAAACTCTAATTTCAGAATTTAAGGCGGTTGAATTTAATTAAAATCAAATTTTAATTAAATAGAAAATTTAGAGTCTAACTCTAATTCCAATATTTAGGGTGAATTAATTTAATTAAAATCAAATTTTAATTAAATGTCAAATTAGAATCGAATTCTATTCTAGAATATATTCGGGGTGAGTAATTAATTAAAATCAAATTTTAATTAAGTATTAAATTAGAGTCAAAGTCTAATTTCAATTGAATCAATATTTTAATTAAGGGTAACACTCCTAAATAAAATAAAATTCAATTGGGGTCAAAGTTTAATATTTAAGTTAAAATCATATTTTAACGAGAATATAAAAATCTTCAATTTTAAATAACATTTTAATTTTGGGTCAAAATTAAAACATGGATCAAACCCAATTAAAATTTAAATTCAAAACCCATTTTGAAGTTGAAATTTGACCCAAGTTAAAATTTATAGTCAAAGTCTCACAATCTCGAAATTTTCAGAACGGACCCTTCCAAATTCACAAATTAGAGAAACAAGTCCTTATTTGAAAATTATAACTTAACCCTAAAATTAAATTGCAGGCAAGCCCTTCAATCTAAAATTATAAATAAGGCCTCACAATTTCATAAATTACGAGTAGACCCGTTACAATCAAAATTGCAACATTACCCCGAATTGAAATTACATTCAGGGGCCTGAAATTTCTAAAATTTCAACCCAAGCCCCCGCCTCCAAAAAATTTAAACCCTAAACAAAAATTTCCTTTATTTATTTATTTATTTTACTTCATCTAGCGGTGCCACAACGGTGTGGCGCCGCCACAGCCCACAGTAGGAGCTGCCTGGCGTGGCGGCTCCTGCAGCATCAGCAGCGGCGGTCGCTATAGCACCGGCAGCCAGCAGCCGCGTTGCCGTCGCCGACGGCAACTATTGCTGCCGGCATCCCACGCCTTTTTTTTTTAATTTATTCAAAACAATTTTGAACACAAAAATAAATCTTCAATTGCTAGAAACAATAAAACATGAATAATCAATTTTTGATTTCAATGATATGCAAATCAATTTCTAACAAACACAAACCTGGCTCTGATACCATTGTTGGGAATCTACTTATACATGCACAGCGAAAGTTAAAATAATTTTCGATTCCCATGAAGAATCGCCTTCGTGTTTAGATAGAAATTGTGATAAGATTGTACCTTTTCCAGATCTGCAAACTTCTTTGCTTTTCTTTCAGTTCCATTAACCTTGATTTGCCACCACAGCTGTCCAATTGTCCAGCCCCCAACGGTGATCCACACAGAGAGTAAGATTGCAGCTTCTAGGGTTTTCTCTTGTGCCAGTAAGAATAATGAAAACCATATGGACCTCAAACCCTAACTATGTATTTATATAAACCCAAACGGGCTCGGCCCGATCCGGTCTAATATTTAATTAATCCAATTAATTAAACCCGGTCCTTGAATTAATTAATCCAATTAATTAATTCGAGAATATAAATAACAAATCCAATTAATTAATTTATCCAACGATTGTTAAATTAACCAATTGCCAATTTACAATCTTCCAATTCTCTTTTGTGTGTGACCCATTAGGTTCCCGACCACGATGCCTAACGACGTGAAATATTATTTTGATCTAATCAAAATTGGTAAATTAAAACACCATTTTAATTTATCGTCAATTCACACTCGTCGTCCCTGATTGACATCTAGCAATGTGTCAGGGCAATACATGTGACGGGAAATGTCACGTGGTATGACAAAACCAAATTCGTTCGTTTATCGTGAAACTATAATCCCTTCGTCAATATGATCCGATCAATTATAAGATATGAAATTTTGTCAATCTCGATCATCGATCATATCTTTCACTCCACTATTAAGTCAATATAAGTCAAAAACTCATTTTCGACTTATGAGTACACCTTGGCCAAGGATTTCGTTATCGACTTAATTGAATGAAACGCAGATCATAATCTCTTACTATTTAAGAGTGACGAATCCTTTATTGATCAATCACAACCTTCATACAATTCTTGACGTACCCGAATGATGTTGTATTAGCGGCCCTTTTTAGAGCAACATCCAACACCGTCAAAATATGACTGTCCTCATATAAGGTACCATGACGATCTCAAGTCAAAGGACCAATTCCACTACTGAACATTAGAGATTAACTACTGACACTCAGATAGTTATCCATGTGGAATCTCTCGACGGGTCTCCAATGTTTTGTTCTATAACAAAACATCCACGTATTCATTTAAGTGTATCCACACTTTAGCTTGTGAGATCAGCTACTTACTTCACAAGTAAGAAATGTCACACGTAATGGTCTATCCGTAATAACGATATCCGTATCTCGTTACTACTTACTACCACGGATGATTTAAGCTTCAATCAGATGTAATTTGTATCTCACAATCACAACTCCTTGTAATTAACAAATTACAAAGATTTGAATCTACGGACTCTATTAATATTTAATTGCCTATTAATTAAATAATAGATCTGCCATTTAATTACATTAATTATATATATAAAAGTATTTATGTCCAAAGTTGATTGGACCTAGAGCATAATACTTACAGAACGTATGTAAGATTGTGAAATACATACACGTGTCGATAGAATTCGAAAAAACAGATTTTAAGATGCTTTTTTAAGCTGCAACCTTATTCATCGATTGTTTTCTATATTATAATGTTGAGTGGCTTCACCATAATGACAATACCTTTATACTCCCAACCTTAAACCTCAAGAACGAATTGAGGTGAAAAGGTTACTTGGTCACTAGTTGCATGACATTGTTATTAGGTATTTACGGTTATATAACTCGTGCAACTTTGACGATCTTTTCAGAAAAAGATCATTTTGAAGTCCTGGATCTACCACTCTTTGGCTAATGGAGAGTTGGGTAATGACGCTTCTAATAGGATTGAACAAAAACGTGCTCATCAGTGGTCTATGGATACATCTGAGCAAGAGCTATACAGCAACAAGAAGCAAGCAGTAGAATCTGCTTACGACAAACCTGCTTCAGGAGCTGCAAACATGAACATATCCCTGTTGGGCAACACTTCCAGTTCTCAGTCAGTTCAGATAGGCAACTGCCTATTTCGGCCTAAGCCTATCAGGATTTCAAATTTTGCAGATAAGAATGTTTCCCTCATGGGGGTTCTGAATATGGCGAAGAAGGGTTCGGAAGATCAGGTAGAAATTGATTCGTCCATTTGTTTACCAGGGTCTCGTGATGAGGAAGGTCTCTTGTGTCTAAGCATTGGAGGCAGAAACCAGATCGTTTCAGATAATCGCGTGTCTGAATTTGTAGGGAAACCCTCTAACCCTAGAGACAAGAATAAAATTATTAGCTCCATCATTCACGGACGAGTAATGATTTGTCACTTGGAACAACTTATAATACCGATGATCGAAGTGCTATTTTAGTGAATTTAACTGCCTTCGGGAAGATAGATAAAAACTTCCTTTCACTGGGAGAGGTCTCCAACAAGAGAGATGACAATTTCATGCTACCGTGTTATCTAGATGACGGGATAGATAATATTCTTCCGTCTATTGGACAACCCTTCGACAAAAAGTTCGGTAACTTTATTCCAGCTGGGGAGGGGTTTGAAAAGGGAAATGACAATCTAATGCCAATCGATCCTAATTACTCTGGGAGCAATGAAACTTTCGTTTATATGGACAGTTTCTACAATAAGGCAAATGACGCTTATATGTCAGCAGGTCCTACTTTTGATAATGGGAGAATAGATATTGCATCGATCACTTCAATTCAAGGTCAGCAGGATGCTACTGTTGCATCACTAGGAGCTGTTTACAACAAAGGAAATTCCAGTTTCCTATCAATGGGCCAAAGCCATAATAAGGGGAATGGCACTACTGTACCTTTTGGAGGCTTTCATTATAATCCAGTAGTAAGCTATCCCTCTTTCAGGCTCCTAAGCAAGCAGAGTCCTTTACTAAATCATTCCTCAGTTCAATCTTCAGGGGCATTACAACAGAAAGATTTTGTGAAGTACGGGTTCCTAAATATAAATTCTGTTTCGGCATGTGCTTCAGGGACAGGGAGTGGCCCCACGAATAAGAAGAAGACAACTGAAAAGCTCCCTTCAAACAACTTCCCCTCAAACGTTAAAACTTTGTTGTCAACTGGTATATTTGAAGGAGTTCCTGTGAAGTACATTTCGTGGTCTGGGGAGGTGAGATCTGATATTTCTTTTTTCTCCATTCCTTACTATGTTTTTGTTTTTTTAACTACAATATATTTTTGCATGCAGAAAAATCTTAAAGGAGCGGTAAAAGGGACTGGTTATTTGTGTGGTTGCAAGGAGTGCAAGCTTTCCAAAGTAAATATTACTGATAATTAACATTGGATGTTCCATTGCATGTCCTCTCATAACGTTTAGCTCCCAACTTATATTGTGCAGGTTATTAATGCTTATGAGTTTGAGAAACATGCTGGTTGCAAGACCAAACACCCGAATAATCACATTTACTTTGAGAATGGGAAGAGCATTTATGCTGTTGTCCAAGAACTGAAGAGCACCCCTCCGGACATGCTATTTGCGACAATAGAAAATGTGTTTGGATCTCTTGTAAACCAGAAAAATTTGCATACTTGGAAAGGTGAGGTTTTTCCTTTCTTAAAAGAAGTTTAGTGTTGTCTTTTATCCCTTAAATGATAAATATTCTTTTCTGTATCTGCATCCCAGACAATCTTACATTTCTTTTCCTTCTCAGATTCGTATCAAGCTACAAACCTTGAAATTCAGCGAATTAATGGGAAGGATGAACTGGACATGCATCCTAAATAATGATGTCTCTTGTGTCTAAATTTTTAAGGTTGGTGGACAGCTGATGTGCTTGTACCTGGTGTGCATGACCTTACCTTATTCGGAACATTAGATATTGATACTGAGAGCCGCTTGCTAAGTTTCGCTTTTAAATGTAATTAGTATTTCCCTATTTTTTCTTTGATAAGATATTTCGTTTGTTAAAAATAAATGGATTTTTACCTAAGTAAAAAAATTATTACTTATTAGGAATAGATTTTATTTCATAGAGTCGTGGATGATTTGGTTTTATTATTATTTCGGCTTCTAAATAAAATATCATGAGCTTGAAAGCATTTGGTTTTGAATCCTTTCATAGAAGATGCACAAGTCTTCCCTGTATTATGTCATGGTTTGGGTAATTAATCCACGAGGTGCACTTCAGTTTTATGGCATATGCATCTGCTTAAAGATTGAAATGAAACAAATTTAAGACAAGATAGGAATCTGGAAAATGGTACTTATACTGGCCCTATTCTGATTCAAACATGAGAATTGCCCGATGTGATTTGTATAACAATATGCATTGTATTAGGAAGGGTGGATAATATGTGATGCATGGCGTTAGGCATTAGTGCCTTCTTCTAGTTTGTCAAATTTGTGGGGGGTAAATTAGACGTTGGTCCAATCTTTTTTATTTCTAGTCACAAATGTGAAAAATTTTAAATGGACAGGGTGGACAGGTCATTAGGCCCTATCCATTGGCACAGACCTCCTGCCAATAGGGGGCATACTGGACGAACAGGGCTTACGTTACCCTATTTGCATAGCAGGCCTCCACAAATATAGAGTGGGACCATGTTTTATAAGTTCTCAACTTATTTGTCTAACATGTGCATAGTGACAAAAAGAAAAAGATTGAAAAGAATTGGCGAATATTTGGCTAAACTTAAAACATTTTGCTTAAATGTAAATAAACGAGATTCAAAATAAACAAGTACGTATCCAAATTTGCCTATAAATATTAGAGCATTGCTTGCTATATAGGCCCTGTTCAGGGCCTGTACAAAATACTCACAATGCATGGGGGGGGGGGGGGGGGGGGGGGGGGGGGGAGGGGGATTTTTTTTATAAAAATAATCACCCCCTCACTTCCTCAAGTAACTCTAAATATTATCACTATCACTGCTACTATAAAAGAGTGAATATGCCAGTTACTATTCATTCACGACGTATTTTACTTTTGCATTTTACCCTCAAATATTTTACCAATCCCTCTTTCCTCAAAGAAAACAACAAAAGACTTGGGTGTAGGCATTCCAACCAAATTTTTGTGGAATTTTTTACCCTTGCATAAGTTTGCTAGGTCCCACATCTGCAAAGTTTATGGTAAGAAAAGGGGACAACAACTAAACCTGTTAGTCAAAAATTGCTTGAAATGTCCAGAGTATCCTTGTGATGGTGTAAAATTTAAAAAATTTAGGGATGTTATTGTATTTTCATCAAAGTTACTTGTTCAGAAAGTCAAAAATTGCTGTAGTGATTTTTTCTATATACCCCGCGAAGCGCGGGGAGTTATCTCTGCATTGCGCGGAGGGCTTTTTATTATTATTTTTTTGTTTTTTTTCAGACATATTTTTGGTAATTTGACCATAACTTTCGCTATGGTTATTAGAATCGCGCTCATGACCACAATTCGTAAAGCTCTTTTCGACACGCACGTTATGACTACCAAGTTTCATTGGGTGGGCATCGTTTTCAAGGTCAAAATTTGTTTTTTCCCTTCCAAATCCCCAATTATAGTTATTTTATTCCTTTTATCACATCTTTTATGAAAACATACTTTCTATGTCATATATACATTTATCCTAAGTTAAAAAAAAAAAAAAATCATTAAAGTCAAACACATAATTTATTTTAACAAAATGATGTAATATTTATTGACAAAATTATCGCGCAAAAATAGAAAACATTAATAAAATAATTTATTTTTTTTAAGAAAAAGATGAATTGTGCGCATTTTTTAACACACACGTTTGATATATGTTTAATTATTTTCGATATTCATTTAGATCATTCGATGTATCTGTGACATAGTTCTCGAAATGAGTTTCGAGAGAATATTGAAAATTTAGGCATTCGACTACTGTACAATCGTCGATGAATTTATAAAGTTAGCTTGATATCGAAATTATTAATTTTTAAAATGATGTCTCTTTTGACATTAAAAAAATTTAAAAGCTTATTAGAAAATTTTCGTAAAAAATTATTGTTGCGAAAATATAATAAACATTAATAGAATAATTAATTTTTCTTAAGAAAAGAGATGAGTCATATGCATTTATTGACACACACATTTCATGTACATTTAACTATTTCGATATTCATTTAGATCATTCGATATATTTATAATATAGTTCTTGAAATGAGTTTCGAGAGAATATAGAAAATTTATGATAGATTATTATAAAAAAAACTAAATAAATCACCCAATGAAAAAAAATTGACAAAAAAAAAATAAAAAATTAAACAAATAGCAACTCGGTATGCATGGAGCAATTTTGCTCCTGGGTGCTAGGAGCAATTTTTTTTTTTTATTTTTTTTTCCATTGGGTGATACATAATATTTTTTTAAGAAAATAATGTAAATTATTTAAGAAAATTATCGCAAAAAATAATAAACATTAATAAAATAATTAATTTTACAATTATTTAAAAAAAAGACGAGTTATACGTATTTTTTAACACACATATTTGATGTACGTTTAACTATTTTCAATATTCATTTAGATCATTCGATGTGTTTACGACATAGTTCTCGAAATGAGATTCGAGAGAATATCGAAGATTTATGCATTCCACTACCGTACAATCGTCGATGAATTTATAAAGTTAGCTTGTTATCGAAAATCTTAATTTTTTAAATGATGTCTCTTTTAACATTAGAAAAAGTTTAAAAGTTTATTAGAAAATTTTCTAAATGACGTAAAAAATTATTGTCGCAAAAAATAATAAACATTAATAAAATAATTAATTTTTTAAAGAAAAAAGACGAATTATACACATTTTTTAACACACACGTTTGATGTACGTTTAACTATTCTCGATATTCATTTAGATCATTCGATATATTTATGATATAATTCTTGAAATGAGTTTCGAGAGAATATAAGATTTATGGTAGATTTTTATGAAAAAAAACTAAATAAATCATTCAGTAAAAAAAATAATTGACACCAATGAAAAATAAAAAAAATACAACTCCGTGCATCACTGAAGGAGCAAAATCTCCGTGATGCACGGAGCAAAACAATTTTTGTTTTTGTTTCACTGGGTGATTTATTTAGTTTTTTTATAAAAATATACCATAAATCTTCTATATTTTTTCGAAACTCATTTCGAAAACTATATCATAAACATATCGAATGATCTAAATGAATATCGGAAATAGTTAAACGTACATTAAACGTGTGTAGTAAAAAATACGTATAACTTGTCTTTTTTCTTTAAAAAATCGATTATTTTATTAATATTTATTATTTTTTCTCAACAATTTTCTCATATAATTTACATCATTTTCTTCAAAGAAATATAATGTGGTATGGCATCAACTATTTTTTTTTTTGGGACGTAAAAATTCAAATAAGGCAAAGCAGCGGCACCACAAGCGTAGGATTAGTAGTGGTTTCCGGAGTGAAGTGAGATATTCAAGGGTAAAATAGGAAAATACAAAATACGATAGTCGAACGCATAAATCTTCTATATTCTCTCGAAACTCATTTCGAGAACTATATCATAAATATATGGAATGATCTAAATGAATATCAAAAATAGTTAAACGTATATCAAACATGTGTGTTTAAAAAATAATATATATATATATATGTTTCGGTAGTTCTTTTTTCGTATATCTTATATATATATCGATTATTTTGGACAAATATGAACTCTTTTGGCTTCCATTTGAACTTTCAAGTACACTCATGAATTTTATCGATTAATGATAATATATGATGATGCACAGTGTGTGTCATATATAAATATTACATTCCCATTTATCATTTTAAATAATTAATCAAATTTGTAGATTCATTGAGAGAAATGAATAGATATTTTGACACATTAATATTACTTAAAAAATGACATAATCCGTGCATTGCACGGGTGGAAAACTAGTATTATATAAAAGTGACTTGACTTACTTTAAACTTAGCCAAACATGCTTTTCGTTGTTTTCACTATTCATTAATTTTCAACAACTGTTTGACCAAAAGGGGATGAATTTCTAAAATCCACACATTGACACATAATCTTATTACATCCATATAATTAAGTCGCTCTTATCTCTCTAACCTCACTTTAAATAAATGATTATACAGATAGGATACAAATCAATGTATCCGTTTACATATACAATCGTATTAGGTTTCAAATCACTTTCATTGACCTATATACGTAAATGTCACTTTATCTACATGTTCCACGATTTATTTCTCTCAATAAATTTACAAATTTGATTACTTGTTGTGTAAAGGAATGAAAAAAGAAGTATATATATATATATAAAGAAATGGAGAAAAGTAAGAAAATAGTATAACAATTTATAACTCATATAAATTATAAACTGATAATAATTTTATTAGGAATTTTTCGGTCAAAAAAGAAAAATAATTGATGTCATACACATAAATTTTTTTCAAAGAAAATGATGTAAACTATATTGAGAAAATCATCGCGACAAAATAATAGACATTAATAAAATAATTGATTTTTTAAAGAAAAAAGACGAGTTATACGCATTTTTAACACATACGTTTGATGTATGTTTAACTATTTTCGATATTCATTTAAATCATTCTATGTGTCTATAATATAGTTTTTGAAATGAGTTTCAAGAGAACATAGAAAATTTATGGCAGATTTTTATAAAAAAAAACTAAATAAATCATCCAGTAAAAAAAATTGGCACAAAAAATATTAATCCCCCAATAAATTTTTTTTTTAACATGTCGCATCATTTTAATGTGTGTATATATATTGTTGTACATGCTCCTTGACAAGGAGCAAAACTGCTCCATGTCACAGAGCAACTCCAATTGTTTTGCTCCTTGTCACAGAGCAACTCCAATTTGCTCCTGGGTGCCAGGAGCAAATTTGCTCTGTGTGAGCATAGAGGTGTCGCAATAATTTGTTTTCCTTCGATATATTTTTTTTATACGAATCTATTTCGTAATAAGCTTTTAATTTTTTTAATGTCAAAAGAACATCATTTAAAAAATTAAGAATTTCGTTAACAAGCTAAGTTTAAAAATTTATTGACTATTGTACGATAGTCAAATAGATAAATCTTATATATTCTCTTGAAGCTCATTTTGAGAATTATATTATAGACATATTGAATGATCTAAATAAATATTGAAAATAGTTAAACGTACATCAAACGTATGTATTAAAAAATGTGTATAACTCGTCTTTTTTCTTAAAAAATCAATTCTTTTATTAATGATTATTATTTTTTAGCGATTTACATATTTGCAATTTATTTGCAGTTTAATCTTATGCTTAGTAGATTTCTAGTTTATTTTGTTATATGTGTTTCATGTAATTTTACACTTTATTATCTATATGTCAGGATAAAATTTGAAGAAAATTAATTAATTAATTTGATAACATTCGGTTTGGTAGTTGTCCAACCGATATCTATTTAACTAATATATGCAAATACAGTATTTCTACATTTTGGTGTATGTAAGTACATATTCGGTATGTTAGTTGCATATATGGTATCTAGCAAATATGTGTAAAACGACTCACTATATATGAAATGGGTAAAAAACAGTTTGTGCAAAATCTGTACAAATACGGTGAGCGTTCTACATATACGGTAAGCTGCAAATACAGTAAGGTGCAAATATAGTAAATTACCTGCAAATACGGTAGAGCGTAAATACGGTAAACTGTATATACGGTAAGCTACTTGCAAATACGGAAAGTTGCATATACGACATGCTTAAAATCAGTATCTAAACTACATATAAGATATGCGATAATCCGATTTTATTAACACAACAATATTCCAACAATAAGTAGCTTTTGCAATTATAAGAGAATGAGTGATTAATATTTTTTTACCTATAAGTTGCTTTTACAATTATAAGTTATTTATTACTTTTAAATAACTTGAAGTGCTTTTTTTACTTATAAGTAACTTTTCACATTCTAGATAGTTTAATATTTTTATTAATATTTAATTTAAACTCTAAATATTTATTTTAAAATGTTGAAATTAATATTTTTTTTTATCTATAAGTAGCTTTTACAATTATAAGATTTTTTATTACTTTTAAATAACTTAAAGTTATTTTTTTACTTATAAGTAATTTTTTACATTTTAGAAATAAAGAATAACTTTTATATGAAAAATCATTTAAAAAAATTATTACTAATGAAATTATAGGATATGGTAGTTGATAGCATGGGAAAATGGAGAAAAAGTATTGTGTATCAGATTCAAAGCGTGTAAGCTGCAGGTAAAATAGAAAACGACGTCATTTCTGGAGAACAATTAAAATTTAAAAAAAACTACAGCGTGATAAAATATTATTTAAAAATATATTACTACTAATAAAATAAGGAGGGAATATGAAAAAAATATTTTGTATTCAAAAGTCAACCAATTTAGGAACAGTTAACTCAACCAAGTGTCAAAATGAGGTTTACAAGAATGAATAGTAAATTCCAAAGCGACTCTTATAAGAGAAGGTATAATATATTGGTGAGTGTATTTTCATGAATAACTGGATGGTAAATTTAGCTTATTAATTTGTTTGTTTCATGTGTAATTTGATCTAATACTGAATTAAAAATTTGAGGTGGATGTATATTTATGAAGGATCATCTTTTGGTAATTCTATTTTGCTAGTTTTAATCTAATTTCCCTAAAGTTTTCACATGTAGGATCCATGGTGTAACAACGTGACCCTGATAAAAATTGAGAAATTCTGGTTGTACAGAATTCTTCTCACAGAATAATTTAGAAAAGTCATATGGGGTGGGGTCTCATGTGAATTTTATATTGAAAAAATATAACCACTCACCCACAAATAGTGTGTGATTTGTAAGATGTCTGTCAAACTATATTCTGTAAGTGCAGTGCACTTCATAAAAATTTGATGTAGGCGTGCATCTATGAGACTATATACAAGGACAGCTACATAGAAATGCATTCATTAGTACGTAAATTACTATATACGTGTAAACATTAGTTATAGTCTTCAAGATGTTTCGAGTTAACGTGAATATCTTCTCATTTCTTTGGGATCTGTAATGTTAACCATGTCGTTTCTTTGGGATCTGTGATATTTATCAAGGTGTTGGGAATAATTCAATTTTTGACCTTCCAAACACTTTGTCTAATTATCATTCGTGTCACACATAGCTTCATCACGGTGTAAAGTGTCATAAAATATAGGTATTATGATAGAAATTTGGTAATACAACTTTCCTTTGTCATTAGGCCATCGTTCTACTTCAAATGTAGTTACTTTAAACTGTTTGCATAAACTTGTAGGATAATAATAATAATAATAATAATAATAATAATAATAATAATAATAATAATAATAATAATAATAATTCCCCTTTTCAAGGACTCCCAAACGTGCATAATCAGACATTTGAACGTTACAGAGATGAGACACATGATTTTCCAACGCTATCTACTATATTAGCACCTACTGCAGCTAAATTTTAAGATGACAAATGATATATTCCTATTTATTAGTAGAAATGGATAATTAGAATATTAATGATTATTATGTTGCATCTGTCCGCTTTTCATGAGCTTATGCGAATTTGTCAACTAAGGATGAACATATGCCGATGCACAATAGATTGTTAGAAAATGGTATGAAATGGGTCAACTTTGGGCCCAAATTTCAGTCGGACTCACATTTTAATTAATACGGGACCTAGCATATTCATGCTCTACTCTGCAAGAGGATAAACGTGGTATATTTATTTATCTAAAACCATTTAGAATTAAATGAAATATTTAATGTCAAAGTAACTCACTTGAAACTATAAATTAGTGAAGAATTTGATTTACTCAAACACTTATCCCACATAGGAAAGTTATGAAACTTTGGTGTGGTTTATATGGTGCAAGTTTGGGAATTAGGTTTAGGCCCTAAGGGGTACCAATAGTTTTTGGAAGGGAGGAGACCTATATCCTATCGGGTTCGGTCATAAGCTCACACATGCGCGCCACTGGCCGGCTCGGTACGACACGAGCATGTGCCCCTGTCCAAGTCCAGTTCGGTGCGGGTGCGTCCTTACACTATTTTAATTTTTTGGACAAAATTTATTTGAATTTTTGGACCAAATTGTATACAATCAATTTCTTGGGTACTTAATAAAATTTATTTTTTCATTGGCTTTTTCCGGGTAATTTTTTGGATGGTCTGTTAAATAGATGACTGTTAACCAACCAAACAGTCGACTGTTAACCATCGATCGTTAACTAACTTAACAGACGCAGTATTGAACTAACATGTCTGTTGGAGTTTTGGAGGCTGTCTGAACAATGACGATTGTTCTGGAGGGTGTTTGAATGACCACGGAAGTCTATAAATAGCCTGTCCCCCTGCCAGAAAAATTACACCATTTTCATTGCAAATTTTCTCTACTTTGAATCTCTTTCTCCCTCTCGTTCTGATACTGTTTTCGAAGTAAAAACACTTCGTTGCTTTCGTTGGAACTCCTGCAGATTGCTGTGTAGCTTCCGTAGGAGACGAAATTTGTTCTATCCTGAAAAACGATTGCTGGACACCTTTAGCACCGTTGAAGGTAGCAAATTCGTTTTAAGGAAACATCGTGAATTCGGTGGGCACGAATTTAAATTTGTATAGTACTGTTACAGTATTTCTTTCGGATTGTTTGAAGGGAAAACTTATATTCTAGGATTAACAATCTTAAAACGAATTTTTTTGCTTTTCTGGATCATTCTATTTCTACTCCTTATCGATTATCTTCTGATTGTGTTTCAAAAATGGCAACTTCTGGTAATACACTCCCAAATACGACCGGAGAAAAATAAGAGAAATTTAATGGGTCAGATTTTAAGCATTGGCAATAGAAAATGCTTTTTTATCTGACAACATTAAGTTTGACAAAATTTCTCAAAAAAGATGCGCCTTCATACATCGAGCAAGAAAGTGATGTTGAGAAATTGGCTGTGGTTGATGCATGGAAGCATTCCGATTTCTTGTGCAAAAATTATGTACTCAACGGATTGGATAACATATTATATAATGTGTATTGCAATGCGAAATCCGCAAAAGAACTGTGGGAATCTTTGGACAAAAAGTACAAAATCAAAGATGCCGGCACGAAGAAATTCATTGTCGGTCATTTTTTGGATTTATAAAATGGTTGACAGCAAGACTATCATATCCCAAGTTCAAAAACTTCAAATCATACTCAGCGACATCTATGCCGAATGAATGAAACTAAGTGAATCATTTCAAATCGCCAGGCAAATGTAACAGAACATGACAACCTTTCTGATAAAGTACAAGAAATAAATCTTTCTGTGGTCGTCTCCGAATGCAACTTAGTTGGAAACACTAAGGAATGGTGGGTAGATACTGAAGCTACTCGTCACATATGCTTAAACCGCGGGATGTTCTCTACCTACAAAGCAATGGATCATGATGAACAACTCTACATGGGAAACTCATCATCTTCCAAGGTTGGAGGACATGGAAAGATAGTGCTGAAAATGACAAGTGAAAAGGAGCTCACTTTGAATAACGTTTTTCATGTGCCCGATATTCGAAAGAATTTGGTATCGGGTTCCCTTTTAAGCAAGAATGGGTTTAAGCTTGTATTGGTTTCAGACAAATTTGTACTTACGAAGAATGAAATGTTTGTAGGAAGGGCTACCTGAATGAGGGGCTCTTTAAGTTGAACGTAATGACTGTTGTACCTCCAATTATGAATAAAAATACTTGTTCTTCTTACTTGCTTGAGTCGTTTAATATTTAGCATGAACGATTAGGACATACAAATTATAATACTTTGCACAGACTAATCAAATTGGATTTATTACCAAAGTGCAATTTAAATCCTAATCACAAATGTGATATATGTGTAGAAGCCAAAATGGCACTTTTACCCTTTTGTTCTATTGAAAGAAGTACCAAACCTCTAGATTTAATTCACACTGATATATGTGATCTAAAGTTTGTTCAAACGAGAGGAGGTACTAAACTTGTCCAAATGTCTCTGAACTGGTTCTGCGCTCCCCTGCAAGATATACAACTGGGATTTCCTCTGTCCCTCCAGGACAACCCGAACATCCATTCAAACCTTCAAGACTCCACCTCCACTAGAAAATTTGTACCCTTTTGCATCCAAGGTACTCAGTGATATGAGATTCTTTGTCAAGTCTGGAACATGACGAACCCGATCAAGTGATCTCATTTTCCATCCTGAAGCCTCAATTTGACCCGATCGATTCCTGCAACCCGACAAGATTGGTTGTTTCCCATGACAACTCCACCTTGCTTCACTATCTCATATGTTTGAAACAAAGCCCTATTGGGACACATATGATACAAACAAGCAGAATCCAAAATCCACTCCTTAGGTTTATATTCCACATCAGCTACGTCCAACATCACATCTTCCTCATCACAAAAATTTTCAGCAATATTAGTCTTGTTCGAATTACCTGATTGCCTCGCATGATTTGTATGTAAGTCACATTTACCCTGCAACTTGTCGCAATATTTCTTGAAGTGTCATTTCCTCTTGCAGTAATAATAGTACACATTGTTGTACCCCGCCTTCGATCTACCCCTCCGTCGATCATCATAAGTAACCAGAACATCCCCACTCCTAGATGTAGGATCTCCAATCAACAACTACATCTTCTCTTTTGAGAATAGGACGTCGTATACCTCCTCAATGGACAACGTGTCACGACTATACAATATAGTATCACGAAATGACGAAAAAGAATTGGGTAGCGAACACAACAGGACCAAGGCTGGATGCTCTTCATCATATTTTACCTCCAACGTCTCCAAATCTGCAACGATCTCCTTGAACACAGCAAGATGGTCCTGCAGTGACCCTCCTTCCACCATGCGATGAGAATATAACCTCTGCTTTAGATTCAGTTTGCTCGTCAGACTCTTTGTCATGCACAACTGCTCCAGCTTGAGCCATAAAGCAGCCGGTGTCTTCTTCTTCAAGACATCTTGCAGCAAATTGCTGGATAAATGAAGTTGGATTTGCACTAAAGACTTCCGATCCTTCCGTTGTTTCTCCTCCATAGACCAATTTGCTGGCATCTTCTCAAAATCTAGCAAAGCATCATCAAGTTCTATCTGCGTCAACACAACCCTCATCTTTACTTGCCATAGCGAAAACATTGTATTACGATCCAGTAGTGGAATATCATACTTCATCGAAGCCATCTCTGAAAAATCTCAATCAAATCACGAAGAATTTGCAACGTGCAACACCAAAAATTGAAAACTTCCGAACGTGCAAGGGGCAAAACAGTCGCACTGATTGCTAAGTTTCGCTTCTAACTATTTTTAGTACTTCCCTATTTTTTCTTTGATAAGATATTAGTTTTTTAAAAATAAATGGATTTTTACCTAAGTAAAAAAATTATTACTTGTTAGGAGTAGATTTTATTTCGTAGAATCGTGGATGATTTGGTTTTATTATTATTTCGGCTTCTAAATAAAATATCACGAGCTTGAGAGCATTTAGTTTTGAATCCTTTCATTGAAGTCGCGCAAGTCTTCCTTGTATTATGTCATGGTTTGGGTAATTAATCCACGAGGTGCACTTCAGCTTTATGGCATATGCATCTGCTTAAAGATTGAAATGAAACAAATTTAAGACAAGATAGGAATTTGGAAAATCGTACTTACACTGGCCCTATTCTAATTCAAACGAGAGAATTCCTAGTTGTGATTTGTATACCAATGCACATTGTATTAGGAAGGGTGGATAATATGTGATGCATGGCATTAGGCATTAGTGCCCTCTTCTAGCTTGTCAAATTTGTAGGGTTAGGTAAGCTAGACTTGGTCCAATCCTTTTTTTTAAGTCACAAATGTGAAAAAATTTAAATGGACAGGGCATTAGGCTAATGCCCTATCCATCGGCACAGACCTCCAACCAATAGGGGGTGTACTGGACGGACAGGGCTTACGTGGCCCTATTCGTATTGCAAGCCTCCACAAATATAGAGTAGGACCATGTTTTGCAAGTTGTCAACTTATTTGTCAAACATGCTTATAGTGACAAGAAAAAGATTGAAAAGAATTGGTGAATATTTGGCTAAACTTAAACATTTTGCTTAAAAGTAAATAAACGAGATTCAAAATAAACAATTACGTATCGAAATTTATAAAAGTGACTTGACTTACTTTAAACTTGGCCAAACATGCTTTTCATTGTTTTCACTATTCATTAATTATCAACAACTGTTTGACCAGAAGTGAATGAATTTCTAAAATCCACATATTGACCCATAATCTTATTACATCCATATAATTAAGTCACTCCTATCTCTCTAACCTCACTTTAAATAAATGACTATACAAATAGGATACAAATCAATGCATCAATTTACATATACAATCCTATTATGTTTCAAATCACCTTCATAATGTCACTTTATATGTCTACATGTTCCACGTTGATAGTAGAAATATCAACATGAGAAAGCAGTTAAGTGCGCCGCTTTACGCTAAATTGTTCGGCTTAGTACTATAAAACCTTAAATTTCGCATTCACTTAAAGCACTACATTGCAGTTATTTTTGCAAAAAATGAATATTATATTAATTAAAATAAACAAAAGCAAAGTGTTTCATTTTTTTCTCCAGCTAGGCTACGCTTGAAATACATCCGAGGTTTTTTCCCCCAGCCAGAAAAGTGAAATATTCTCTCATTATTAAACTATTATTATGACACACCCTACCCTGTGTAACACCACTAGATTCGGACGTGGAATGCGCCGATGATAGATACCAACTAAAAGTCCACCATCAAGGCTACTACAAATACAATATATCACTTTTTTATACATCATTTTTCTAACAAAATTTCGGCATTATCTCCCCTGTAAACAGGACTAACCAACCTGTGATCAATTTCACACAAATTTCAAATTATAGCACAACACAATAAAGATAAGTCGAAATCTCCACTTTTACCAAGAAATACAATGAAATATACATATGGATACATAATACATAGTGAGCTCCATAACTATCTACAAGTGATGCAAAATCACATCTAGACATGAACATGGGTCCCAAAACACTGACTACATATTCTATGAAGTGAGTCATACTAACAAACTCTGTCATGTGGCTCTGACTCCAAAATCAAGGCTCAACTCCAAAAGATGTCCAGATTCTCAACTGCTGCCTGATAAGGAAAAACGTGAAAAAATATATGAGTTGTTAGCTCAGTGAATGGAGAAGTTCAAAATAAATATACTTTTTCATTTATAAATTTTTATTGAAAATCAAATTCATATCATTTGATAATTCACAAGCTACTATCATGTAATTATAGCCAAAAAGTGAAATATTCACGTAAGGTCATAAAAATATCATCTTAAAATCATGATATAACATCAGTTGATAACCATGCTATAATCTCATCACATCAAACGTTCTGAAAAATTCACCAAAAATGTACCCTCTGACTGAAATATGTAATCCACCTCTCGGGCTAAGAACTTTCACCACGGGCCTTTGGCCCCCTTCGTGAACGAAAGTCGATCTCAAAGACCTCTCATAATCAATTCTAGAACACGGCCAATGCCCCTCTGTAAACTATATGTACACGATCATTGGGCTGGGTTTTTCAGGTAACTCCTCAGGTAAGAGAGCAACACCCGTAGCCCGACATATGCCACTAATGAGGCTCGAGAATATCAAAGTGGAGCGTCGATCCCTCCAAGTCCCCAATGAGTGCAGTTGATTGTATATATGAGTAGCGAGATCAATTTTGTTACCTCGAGCCAAGTGGCAAATGAAACCTGCTGTCTGATTTGGGAATGTAGTCCTGTGTGATATCGGCTCAACATTGTGGCACATAAAAAGCCATAGAATGGCCATGGAAGGAGTAAGCTCAATCTGAAGCCACTCGGTAGTGTCGAGGGACCATGCATTCTCTCGTCCCATTAAAACCTCAGCCACCTCATTCCAGTTAAAGTCAATTGGGAGGGGGACCACATTCTCCATGGTAAGCTGGTAGTAATCATGAATGACATCGGGAGAGAACATAATCCATTTTCCCTGCATCCAAGTCTGATGGAAATGTTCGGAGCCTGGTGTGTCAATGTCACTTTGAAGTTAGCGAAGAACTCTCGGCATAAGATCTCATAGAGTGGATGCGGTCTCTCTACTAACTTTTGCCATCCACAGAGCTGAATTAAATTGACCAACTTAAACCCCGGGAAGTCATCAAGCTTAACACATCTTTCAGCATGCAAAGTCCAATGGCGTACGATGTTTTCATATCGTGCCGCGGTAATTTCAGTTAGGAATCGCTGAATTACGCCCACGAGCTCTCGAGTACGGGCTATTCTTGTGGATGAGCTTGCCCTTTCCTTCCCACGCATAGTTCTTTTTGGAGGCATCCTTCAAAGTTTGTAGGAATATACTCATTAAGTCGATGTGGAAAGCATAGGCAAGAAATGAGAAAAATTTAATAAGCTAATAAGCATTGCATAAATTCCCCAAACTTTCCTAGATGCATGCATAGTATTATTGTGTGCACTTGGCAAGCTATGATGTTTAGTTGGATTCATGTAGGTTGCCTATATTAAAAATGGGGAAAACTCGGTGTATCTAATCGACATTTCAGAATTTAGAACCATGACCGAGTGCCCACTTTCGGCCCTTGACATCATTGAGAATTATCAAAATTTTTCCGAAAAATCTCCAAGCATATCAAAGGATTCATTGAAGTGTAACACACACTCGAATTTCAAATCAATTGGAGGTTGTTTGGTGTGTCAAATAAAGATGCAAAATAGGGGACGGAGGTTGCCGTGATGTGCGGTGACCTAGTCATGTGCCTATGTGGTGAATGTGAAAGTGGGTGTTATCTAGTTCAAATTAATCGGGAATTTGTTGAAATATATCGTATGCCATGTTAGTGAAAGAATGTATATGCAAAAGGCATTTAATTGCACACACAAGGGTATTGTGGCATTTAAGCAAACACTTGGTGTGCATTATGTGAAGATGCTACCAATGTAAAGAATTGAATGTAAGAATCATACCAAAGTTTCCACAACACAATCACATCAAATCCAAACACACATGAACTAGCCTAATCTCCCTCAATTCGGCAAAATTAAAATTTCAATCATGAAAACCTGAAAATGGAATTGAGAGGGATGTAAGAATACGTACCTTGTATTTGTAGGGTTGAATTGAGGTCAGAAGTTGATTTCCTTTCGATGTTATTACAATGCAATGATGAGATTTGTGTGTAGAATATGTGATGCTAGCCCAAAATCGTGCCCTAGGTGAGTGTGGTCGGGAGAGAGTTTGGGGAAAAACATATGAAAATGAAAGGAAAAACCTTGCCATGCGGCCGCATGGCTTTAGCCCCTGCGGTCGCATGGTTCAAGTGGCTTTGGCCACTTAATTCTCGGATGCTCTATGTACGGTCGCATTGTGCGACTGCATGGGAATATATATATTGACATGTGAAATTTAGAAAAATTTACCTAGAAATGCGTGAATTTCACACCCAATCTCCCAAACTACTACAATCAACCCGACTCGTGTGTACAGTGCTTGGACTCTTTTAACATGTATGGATGATCGATGACCACATAAAGAAAATGTAAAATGAAATTGAAACAAAAATAATTTCTAATCTAAATGCAGAGAGCATAATAAATTAAATGAAAAGGATACAATGGGTTGCCTCCCACCCAACGCTAGGTTATAGTCGATAGCTCGACTTTTCTGTAGCTGCTTCATTCTGGCATCTCGAGTTGAACGGTGGACTTTTGGTTGGAAAAGTCACTGCCCCAGTAGTGTTTTAGTCTTTGCCCATCAAGGCGTTGGGAATAATTCAATTTTTGACCTTCCAAACACTTGTCCAATTATCATTCGTGTCACACATAGCTTCATCACGGTGTAAAGTGTCATAAAATATAGGTATTGTGATAGAAATTTGGTAATAGAGCTTCCCCTTGCCATTAGGCCATTGTTCTCCTCTAAATGCAGTTACTTTAAACTGTTTGCATAAACTTGTAGGATTTAACGCTAGGATATAGAGTCTTCATTTCATATCAATTACATTGCCTTCCTTATTTGATGTTTTAGAATGTTGGTTACTCGGTACTCACCGAAAAAGGAAACTTCTAAACGCAAACTGAATCTTTCTTTTTTGACACACGACACCCTTTCATGCCCATCATCCAAAAAAAAAAAAATCTATCTACCCCTTCCAACAATATCTTTAGTTCTTCTTTTTACACACCTCTATTGCACAGTTGGGGGTTCGTCAGGAGCTGTAAATGGGGAAGTGGGAAGGTGTGGGCAGGGGAGTTAGTGATGGTGAAGATGATTGTTTGGAGGGGTGGGAGTTGTACAGTGGGGTAGTGGATATATGTATAGTGAAATTGACGATTAAACGAAGCATAAATTTGGTATTATTTAATTTTTAGTTTGAGAGAATTAGACAGATTTCCTGGATGCATTATGGTGGTGCATTATAAAATAGTTCTAGAATTCTTCTTTTACAAAATACCTCCATTTAATTAGTATATTTGTTAATAGTTATTAAAGAAACACTTTTAGTTAATAGTTGATTTGTTTATACTGCTAACAATACTCTAAACTGGCAAGTATATTATGTAAATAATTGAAAATTCATTATTTGTTCAGACATTCTTCTCAAGTGTGATGCTGCCCAAAAAAGGAAATAATAATAATAATAATAATAATAATAATAATAATAATAATAATAATAATAATAATAATAATAATAATGCCCCTTTTTAAGGAGCTTTCAAGGACTTCCAAACGTGCATAATCAGACATTTGCACGTTACAGAGATAAGATACATGATTTTCCAACGCTATTTGCTATATTAACACATACTGCAACTAAATTTAAAGATGACAGATGATATATTCCTATTCATTAGTAGAAATGGATGATTAGAATATTAATGATTATTGAGTTGCATCTGTTGGCTTGTCATGAGCTTATGCGAATTTGTCAACTAGGGATGAACATATGCCGATGCATAAGAGAAAATGGAGAACTTTTGGTACATGTTTCATCAACCAGGGGACTTTGTATAGCCATTTGTACAACAGAATTAAGCATAAAATTTCAAAGAAATATCTTAACCCTAATGACTAGTTCAGGTGCAGGTTTACTAATAATGACATAGTGCTAAGTAAAAAAAAAAAAAAAAGATCCCTAGAGACGAGGTCAATAAGCGCTACGCATGTGCATGTAAATGACTCGAAGAAATAATTAACAATAAATTTTTGACAATTCCTCCCTCAAACTAAAGACAAATAATTTCAGTTTAAAGGTGTTAAAAACAGGGTACCTCCCTCAACCTGGATCCTCCAGATTCCAAACACCAAGTAACTCTCTCAGGGTCACAAATGCAGCCAATTTGAGCAGTTTAGTAAGAATATCAGCAGTTTGATGTTGTTTTTCGATGTTTGTGCCAATGATTTGATATTTTACGCATGTTACCAAGAAAAGGTAGTTGAACCGTTTTGACTTCCAAGGCACGTACATCTGCAGCATTGAATGCGCAATGATGGTTACAGGTGGACCTTTTAGAATGAGACGTGTTTGAAGAGGTGCGTGAGGTTCACGTTCGAATCTGAGGCGTGTATTTCAAAATGATTTGAATTCTACGCTTCGGATTTAAACCAGAATTGGAGGGATGAGATTCATGGGGCCTTCATCCGAGGGCTGGGGTTTGTCTTGACTCCCTATAAAAGGCCAAATATTTCCATTTTGAACCCTTCTTCACGATTTGCTTTGTGTTTTCTGCCTTTCATTGTTTTCGGCGTACAAAGTTGTCCTTCGATTTCAAACTCCAGCGTTTTGCAGTTCGTTGTTTGTTAGTTATTCCCGTAGGTATTGTTTTTCTTTTGCAAGAATAATATCTTCTGTGATTTTCCAAACTTTTGATACAGAGTCCCCTTTGGGTAGAGAATTGGTGACAATAACTAGGTTAGGTGAGGGGGTTGTTCTGAGTAGGGAATTTGAGGTGGAGTATTACACCATGGCCGAGGAGCCTATAGATTATGATGAAGAATGGGAAGCTGCTAGAATAGCGTCAAACATGACCCTAAAGAAGTTAGAGGAAATTAGGGAGAAGTATTGCACCCCCATTACGTGGAGATGTTAGTCCCCGAGGCCCACGAAAGGGCATGTTTTCCGAGGCCAGTATGTGTGGCTGTAAGTGAATACTTATTCAAGACAAGTATGCATCTTCCTCTGCATTCCTTCTTTAGGGCTGTGCTTAGGAACTTTATGTTGTCACCGACCTAAGTTCTACCGAATGGGTGGAGCCAACTATTGGAGTCATATTTTTTGTGGAAAGAAGTGTCGTTAGGGGAGGATATGCCTCTGCACGTCTTTCAGACCCTTTTTCAGCCTCGTGTGTTGGGTAAAAGACGAATCGAGGGGTTGGTATTATCTCACACCCTGGGGGGCTCACGCACCATTCGTGGTGGGGCTGCCTTCTTCCATCAAGGGAAGGAAGGAGTCATGGTTCTGGGTTCGGGAAAAGTGGTAGGCGATTGAGGGGGACAAGGCCGTGGCTTGCACAGTACCAACACAGTACTACGAAGCTCGTGAGTGTCCAAGCTTAAGATTAAATTTTCTAAGTAGTTTTTTAATTGTTTGCTAACTGTTGCCACTTATTTTGCAGATTCAAGCACGAGGTTTGAGCTCAGCAAGGAGGAGTTCGAGGTCATAGAGGACATATATAAGCGACCTTTGAAGGTTCACCACTTTGACCACCTCATTGACCGAAATCAATACTTCATAGATTTTGAATTGATAGCCTCCAAGGTAAAAAGTAAGTTCATTTGATCAGATTTGTACTTGATTGATATTCAATGCTGACCTATTGTATCTACAGATAAATTAAAGAGAAGGAAGTACCCCGTCCCAGACATGGCTTCCATTCTGAGGGCAGCTTCCACAACGGGGATGAGGCCTCTCTGAAGCCAAGTTTCGATGTGGCGAAGGAGGTCAGTGGCCAGTTGGAGAGGCCGTCCAAGGACGGCAGCTCTAGGAGGTCCATAGAGGAGACCCACATAAGTCAGAGAAGGCGAAGGAGCCTTAAGGTAAAGAAAAGGTCCCCGAGGACTCCCATAAGAAAAGGAGGCTAGTTGAAGTTCGGGACGTCAATGTCCCATTCAAGCAAGGATGCCCCTCCTCAGTTGAAGCTACTAGAATCTACCATGAAGGCAGTGAAGGTAGAAATGGTGAGAAAAGCTGAGGCTGAGGAGGCCAAGGAAGAGGTTGCTAGAAGGGCAGTAGAGGAAATAAAGGAGGAAGTGGCCAAGTAGAGGCTAGTAAAGACTCAGGGAAAGCCCCCTAATTTTCTTGCGGGTCATGATGAGGTGCTTGCACTTGCATTGTTGGATGTGCTGCCTGCCAAGGTTCAAGGCGCTACAGAGAGTTTATACAAATTCGGGACCAACATGTGGCAGCTGCATGCCTCAAGCTGTGATGCAGTGGATCTCACCAGGGCCTTGATGAGCCAAAATGTAAGGGCCTTGGGCCTTGCACTTGAGTGCAGGGAAACATTCGTCGACTTTCAGATGAGGAATAAGTCCTCCAGGGACAAGTTGGCCGCCATATAGGAGGAATTGAAGAAAATAAGGGCCGAAGAGGAGGAGATGAATGCCCAAAAGATTGAAGATGCGATCAAATTGGAATCTGCCTTGGCCCAAATAGAGGCCTTGAAGAAGGAGGCTTACGAGTCTTAGTGTGAGGTGGCCTCCTTCACTAAGAAGGTGGAGACATCAAATAATCATCAGAAGGTCACTGCTGAGGCCCTGGAGAAAGCGAATCTTGAACTTGCTGGGGCCAAGGATGCGTACAACTTTCAGAATTACCAAATAAAATGGCACATTAACGAGGTGAAGACGGCAAAGGAGAAGGCCCAGGTCGCGAGGAAGGATGTAGTTAAGGATTACATTGCCAACTTCCACCTTATCGAGGAGTGTCAGCACTTCGAGTTGTATATGAGGAACTTTGCCTATGCTGAGGTGTTGGATAGGTCTGAGGAAATTCTCCCAAATGTCGACCTATCACAGCTGAGGTCGGAGTTTGTTGATAAAGTTCCTCAGACACTTGCTGAGGAAGCGATTGGTGATGAAGCGGTAGAGGACAAGGAAGCAGACACTTCTGAAACTCAAGCTGCGGATTTATTTATTTATTTTTTGTTTCACTGGGTGATTTATTTAGTTTTTTAAAAAAATTTACCATAAATCTTCTATATTCTTTCAAAACTCATTTCAAAAACTATATCATAAACATATTGAATGATCTAAATGAATATCGAAAATAGTTAAACGTACATCAAACGTGTGTGGTAAAAAATACGTATAACTCGTCTTTTTTCTTAAAAAATCAACTATTTTATTAATCTTTATCATTTTTTCGCAATAATTTTCTCAATATAATTTACATCATTTTCTTAAAAGAAATATTATGTGGTATGACATCAACTATCTTTTTTTGGACGTAAAAATTCAAATCAAGCAAAACAACAGCACCACACACGCGTAGGATTAGTAGTGATTTCAGGAGTGAAGCCCAATATTCAAGGGTAAAATAGGAAAACGCAAAATGTGGTAGTCGAATGTATAAATCTTCTATATTCTCTAGAAACTCATTTCGAGAACTATATCATAGATACATCAAATGATCTAAATCAATATCGAAAATAGTTAAACGTACATCAAACATGTGTGTTTAAAAAATATTATATATATGTTTCGGTAGTTCTTTTTTCGTATATCTTATATGTATCAATTATTTTGGACAAATATGAAATCTTTTGGCTTCAACTTGAACTCTCAAGTACACTCATGTATATTATCGATTAATAATAATATATAATGATGTAGAGTGTGTGTCATTTATAAATATTACATTTCCATTTATCATTTTAATAATTAATCAAGTTTGTAGATTTATTGAGAGAAATGAATAGATATTTTGACACGTTAATATTACTTAAAAAAATGACATAATTCGTGCATTGTACAGATGGAAAACTAATATTATATTAAAGTGACTTGACTTAACTTAGCCAAACATGCTTTTCATTGTTTTCACTATTCATTAATTTTCAGCAACTATTTGACCAAAAGGGAATGAATTTCTAAAATCCACACATTGACACATAATCTTATTACATCCATATAATTAAGTCACTCTTATCTCTCTAACCTCACTTTAAATAAATGATTATACAGATAGGATACAAATCAATGTATCTGTTTACATATACAATCGTATTAGGTTTCAAATCACGTTCATTGACCTATATACGTAAATGTCACTTTATCTACGTGTTCCACGTTGATGTTAGAAATATCATCACGAGAAAACAGCTAAGTGCACCGCATACATATATATATATATATATATATATATACAGCTAAGTGCACCGCATACATACATATATATATATAAGTGAAATATTCTCTCATTATTATTATTATTATTATTATTATTATTAGTTTCTTTGTTTTGGCTGGTATAGATAAAGTGCATGTTAAAGCTATAGAGGATTTCCAACTTGTTAATTGAATTTATACTAGTTTTCCATCCGTACAATGCACAGGCTATTTTATTTTTTAGGTAATATTATCGTGTCAAAATATCTATTTATTTCTCTCAATAAATCTACAAATTTGATTACTTGTTGTGTAAAGGAATGAAGAAAAGAAGTAAATATATATATAGATGTTGCGTAAAGAAATGGAGAAAAGTAGGAAAAATAGTATAACAATTTATCACCCATATAAATTATAAAGTGATAATAATTTTATTAGGAATTTTTGTCAAAAAAGAAAAATAATTGACGTCATACACAATTTTTTTTCAAAGAAAATGATGTAAACTATATTGAAAAAATTATCGCGAAAAAATAATAAACATTAATAAAATAATTGACTTTTTTTAAGAAAAAAAGACGAGTTATATGTATTTTTTTAACACACACATTTGATGTATATATTGTTGCACATGCTCCGTGACACGGAGCAAAACTGCTCCATGTCACGGAGCAACTCCGTGCATCATGTAGCATTTGCTCTTGGGTGCCAGGGGCAAATTGGGCAAATTTGCTCCGTGTGAGCACAGAGGTACCGCAATAATTTTTTTCCTTTGATTTTTTTTATACGAATCTATTTCGTAATAAGCTTTTAAATTATTTTTTTTAATGTCAAGGGAGACATCATTTAAAAAAATTAAGAATTTCGTTAACAAGCTTACTTTAAAAATTTATTGACTATTGTACGATACTCAAATGCATAAATCTTATATATTCTCTCGAAACTCATTTTGAGAACTATATTATAGACATATTGAATAATCTAAATACATATCGAAAATAATTAAACATATATCAAATGTATATTTTAAAAAATGTGTATAACTCGTCTTTTTAAAAAAAAAATCAATTCTTTTATTAATGATTATTAATTTTTAGCGATTTACATATTTGCAATTTATTTGCAGTTTAATCTTATGCTTAGTAGATTTTTCAGTTTATTTTGTTTTATGTGCTTCATATAATTTTACAGTTTATTATGTGTATGTCAAGAAAAAATTTGAAGAAAATTAATTAATTTGATAACATTCAGTTTTGTAGTTATCCAGCCGATATTTATTTAACTACTATATGCAAATACGGTATTTCTACATTTTGGTATATGTAAGTACATATTCGGTATGTTAGTTGCATGGTATCTAGCAAAACTGTGTAAAATCACTCACTATATATGAAATGGATAAAAAACAGTTTGTGCAAATTCTGTGCAAATACGGTGAGCGTTCTGCATATACGGTAAGCTGAAAATACGGTAAAGTGCAAATATAATAAGTTACCTACAAATACGATAGGGAGTAAATACGGTAAGCTATTTGCAAATACGGTAAGCTATTTGCAAATACGGTAATTTGCATATACGGTATATTGCATATACGGTATGCTTAAAATCGGTACCTAAACTACATATACGGTATGCAATAATCCGGTTTCATTAACACTACAATATTCCAACAATATGTAGCTTTTGCGATTATAAGAGAATGAGTGATTAATATTTTTTTTTTTTTTTTACCTATAAGTAGCTTTTACAATTATAAGTTCTTTATTACTTTAAAATAACTTGAAGTGCTTTTTTTAACTTATAAGTAACTTTTTACATTCCAGATAGTGTAATATTTTTATTAATATTTAATTTAAACTCTAATTATTTACTTAAAAATGTTGAAATTAATATTTTTTTTATCTATAAGTAGCTTTTATAATTATAAGATTTTTTATTACTTTTAAATAACTTAAAGTGATTTTTTTACTTATAAGGAACTTTTCACATTTTAGAAATAAAGAATAACTTTTATAAAAAAATTATTTTAAAAAAAATTATTCTAATGAAATTATAGGATATGGTAGTTGATAGCATGGGAAAATGGAAAAAAAGTACTGAGTGTTAGATTCAAAGCATGTAAGCTGTAGGTAAAATAGAAAACTACGTCGTTTCTGGAGAACAATTAAAATTAAAAAAAAAACTACAGCGTGACAAAATATTATTTAAAAATATATTACTACTAATAAAATAAGGAGGGAATATGAAAAAAAATATTTTGTATTCAAAAGTCAAAACCAATTTAGGAACAGTTAACTCAACCAAGTGTGAAAAGGAGGGTTACAAGAATGAATTGTAAATTCCAAAGCGACTCTTATAAGAGAAGGTAGGATATATTCGTGACTCCTGGGTGTATTTTCGTGAATATCTGGACGGTAAATTTAGCTTATTAATGTGTTTGTTTCATGTGTAATTTGATCTAATACTTAATTAAAAATTTGAGATGGATTTACATTTATGAAGGATCATCTTTTGGTAATTCTGTTTTGCTAGTTTTAATCTGATTTCCCCAAAGTTTTCATATGTAGGATCCATGGTGTAACAACGTGACCCTGATAAAAATTGAGAAATTCTGATTGTACAGAATTCTTCTCACAGAATAAATTCAGAAAAGTCATATGTGGTAGGTCCCATGTGAATTTTATATTGAAAAGATATAACCACTCACCCATGAATAGTGTGTGATCTGTAAGATGTCTGTCAAACGATATTCTGTAAGTGTAGTGCACTTCATAAAAATTTGATGTAGGCGTGCATCTATGAGACTATATACAAGGACACCTACATAGAAATGCATTCATTAGTACGTAAATTACTGTATATGTGTAAACATTAGTTCTAGTCTTCAAGATGTTTCGAGTTAACGTGAATATCTTCTCGTTTCTTTGGGATCTGTAATGTTAACCATGTCGTTTCTTTGGGATATGTAATATTTATCAAGGTGTTGGGAATAATTCAATTTTTGACCTTCCAAACACTTATCCAATTATCATTCTTGTCACATATAGCTTCATCATGATGTAAAGTGTCATAAAATATAGGTATCGTGATAGAAATTTGGTAATACAGCTTCCCCTTGCCATTAGGCATTGTTCTACTCCAAATCCAGTTACTTTAAACTGTTTGCATAAACTTGTAGGATTAAAAAAACAATAATAAAAAAATTTAAAAAAAATAATAGAATAAAGCCATTATGCAGACAATAAAAATGTAATTACCAATACGAACCTGTTCACAAAATAAATTTAAAAATTGAAATACATAGAATAGTCGAGAAATCAACATGAAGTTTTAAAGGAAAAATACAAAGGTTTTTTACAAATCACTATCAAAGAATAACAAAATTAGTATCAAATAAATATTTTTGAAGAAATTTTACCTGAATCACGTAAAAGGAAGTGTATTTACCAAAAGATTACACAATTGCCCTGCATTACAAGAACGTAAAATTTAGTGTTTATCTTAATTTTTTAAACTCAATTTTTGTATTAACACATATTTTCCACTAAATTATTTTACTAAAGTCTGTATAAATTTAATGTAAAAATTTAGATTGTTAACATCAAAGACAAAGGAAAAAATTACCATTTATCCTTCAAAGGCAATTTTTTTGTTATAAAAAGTCACTGCCACAAAAATTAGCGATGTAACTTTGATGATATATCCGTACAAGCAAAAGCAATTGTAATTCGGCATTATCTCTTTTTCGTTGAATTTTAATTATATGAATATTTAAAAGAGTCATTATGGATAAATCCTCTTAATTTTTTATTTTTTTTTGTGTATAAAATAATAATGTTAAGGCACTATATACAAATTAAGGGCTAGTAACTGGAAATAGAAAGAAATTTAACAGAAATGATCCCTAACCCCTAGCTTTCATTTTCTTCAACCTACCTTTTTAAAGTTTATCGAGAGTATTTTTTTGCCATCCTACCATTAGTTTGGATGCAAACTAAATAATCACAACCAACACCATACCCCACTTGATTTAACCACACATGCAAGTTATAGTCTTTGCATCTCTCGAAAAAGAAGGCATCACCTGTTAGTACTCATACTTCAAAATAACCAGACGATACCACCCCCTCTCAATAATTATCATACGAAAGTAGGAAATATTCCACATACATGGAATTCATGTGTGAAATTCAATTGGTCTATAGCATGCTAATTGAAGTATTTTTAAGTTTTACATTTCCATGGTACAAGGGGTTAAGTATTTAGTTTTATGATTCCAGATGGTGTAATATAGTGCATTCTAGTTTATTTGGACTTATCGTAATTAGGCTGTAAAAAATAATGTTGTCTCAACATCTATATAGCAAACAGAAAATGTGTACATTTGCTCCAAAATCATACTACAAAACAACCTCGAGTACTTTCAAAATGCATCTAGCACGCATATTGAACAGATACACCTAATCCTAAATAATGAGAAGAGTATGCCACAGCAACGTTCAAATTTTCTGTACTATCACGTAACATCCTAACCTCAATTTGCTTACCCTTTTCGATATCATCTTTTTTATAAGCCATATTTCCACACCATCATCCTCTCATTGACGTAATGTCAATAATTTCCACTCTCCTCTCAATGTTCATAGGTTGTCGTTGTGTCTATCCTTGATAGATTATTTCCATTCCACCATCTTTCATGTCAAAGTTCGGCACACTGGGCACATTATTATCAAAATCCAACCTACTTTCCTCTTTCTTGTCATTAAAGTCCCATTTGCTCTGATCATTTACATGAAGAAGACATGAATCCACTACAAAACTATGAGAAACCTCATTCCCAACAAAGAAATCATTTTGATTCATTGCTCCAACACCTACTTCTCCATATTTAATATCATAGTCTCTTTTCCACCACCCATTGTCTCAAAACTCCGATAATTTTCATCAATCCCATCAAAATTCCTAACCTTCTTAAATCCCAAGATTTCATTTTCCCTTCAGAAATTCACTTACTTTCTTCATCTCAATCAAATAAATTGAGAACTAAACTAAAACTCTGCCAAAAATTAGGAATTTTCTTTAAATAAAAAAAATCATGGGAAGAAACCTCTACATTAGAAAATATTTCCTAAACCCAACTTTTCATTTCCTATGTAAAGAATCATGCATGAATTAAACTTAGATAAATCAATTAATTGTTAAATAAATATAATTCATAGAATGAATATTTAATCTTCGAGTCATCCAAATGGCTTAAGATTTTCTAAACATGAATGAAAACATATGTATAATAATCTGGGAGCATATGAATGCAAAAATATGCAAGATGATGAAGAAATAATTTGTGTGAAATGAGTTTCAAGTCTGAAAATTTGAATGACTGATACAAAAAACTTTTGGGCTCATCAACAGTAACTACCGGCCTATCGAAATTGCCAAACCAGTTCCAAAAGGTTAAGTGTGAAAACGTGGAACTCAACTATGGACAGTAACTATTGGTAAGTGTCTTTTAAGGTATAGGGATATCACACTCTCTTTTCCACCACCCATTGTCTCAAAACTTGGTAATTTTCATCAATCCCATCAAAACACGTAACCTTCTTAAATCTCAACATTTCATTTCCCCTTCAGAATTTCACTTACTTTCTTCGTCTCAATCAAATAAATTGAGAACTAAACTAAAACTCTACCAAAAATTAGGAATTTTTTGTAAATCAAAAAAAAAAAATCATGGGAAGAAACCTCTACATTAGAAAATATTTCTTAAACCCAGCTTTTCAATTCCTATGTAAAGAATCATGCATGAATTAAACTTAGATGAATCGATTAATTTTTAAATAAATATAATTCATAGAATGAATATTTAATCTTCGAGACATCCAAACAGTTTAAGATTTTCTAAACATGAATGAAAACATATGTATAATAATATGGGAGTATACGAATGCAGAAATATGCAAGATGATGAAGAAAAAATTCATGTGAAATGAGTTTTTCAAGTCTGAAAAATTGAATGACCGATACAAAAAACTTTTGGGCTCATGAACAGTAACTACCAACCTATCGAAATTGCCAAACCAATTCCAAAAAGTTAAGTGTGAAAATGTGGAACTCAACTATGAATAGTGACTATTGGTAAGTGTCTTTTAAGTTATAGTGAGATAATAACATGACAAACATTTGGACCATAGACCCTGTCTAGAAGGTAAACATCAATTTTAAAAGGTTTGGAAAGCTTCTAATACCAGGGATTCTAAAGAATTATAGTAAAGGCCATATTTTTTAAACATATCTAATTCCACATAATAGTAAAATAAATTTGAACTCTTTTGTTGGATTTCCGTCTAATTATTAGATGTAGCTTTTTCCCAAAAAATTATACCGCCTATCTTAAACACATAAAAGAATGTAGTGATATTGCATTATTTTTAAATTTAAAAATACGAGGAGACAAAATATGAACTAATGAAACCAATTTATCCAATAAGAGAGTAAATTAACAACTAAATCAGGATTTTGTTCATCCCCATACTTTCCTATAAATATGAAGATTCATTTTGAATTAAATAATCATAAAAACCCTACTTAAATAACGAAAACAATCAAAACCCATTTCACATCAACCTAAAAATCAAATTATCCCTTACCAAAAAACTAAAAAAGAAACAAAGAAAAATAATGGGGGAAAAAAACCTAGGGCTTAAGATCGGAGTCAAAGTTGAACTTCTAGTCCCCTACTATAGCTAAAAATCCTAGACTTCAGTTCTTTCATTGGTTCAGTTTATAATTTCCGCTGGCATTTGCCTTTCTTCTTCCATTAGGGTTTCGTTTGGTTTTGAAGAGAGAGAAATGAGTTAATTTCAAATGAGAAGAGTTAACTTAGTAGCCGTATAACTGGGCAGCCATATGGAGTGAAAGAGAGAGAGAGGGAGAGGGAGAGAGAGAGAGAGAGAGAGAGAGAGTAGTCTTTATACTATAGATATTTAATGAATGGTAGTAAACTGGATAATGAATAGTGCTGCCCACTTAAATGTGAAAACAAGGAACTCAACTATGAACAGTATTTTATGATAGAGTCTTTTAAGGTAGTAGGATTTATTGTGATTTGCAAGGACCTCCTCTAAATTCCCCTCAAAATTTTCATTATTATGCATAAGATTGCACCTTGTAGCGATCGATAAGAAAGAAGATAAAATGAAATGGTTGAAATTCAACCTTTCATCTTGAAATAAAAGTTAAGGTGATAGTTTTACATAAATTCTTTTAGCGTAGATAAAATTCATGCTTTAGAAGCTTACACACACAGTGCTCAAATATAAAAGTTATTTCAAAAGAAGTAAGCTCATGTCTCCATATTATTTCAATTAATGTTTGTTGAGTATTTACAATTGTGATTAATGGCTTCTCTATATGCTATATGTGACTTATTATGGGGTTACATTGTGAACCGATGGCATAGTAGTGCACCAGATAGGTGAAATTGGTGGTTTATTAGTGCAATGGATGTTGGTATTGCCTTATCATTGATATGCTTAGAATATATGCTTACATTATGATATGATTTGATATAGCTTGCGTATGAGTTTATTGATTGTTTTATAAAAACACTCAACCCCTGCCTAATAATTTTATATTAGTGCGGTCAATGACAGCATGAAGGAGAACAACGGTGCCTTGATGTGAACCTCAAAGTTATTATTTAAGTCATGTTATGTTTGAACAAATATTTAAATTTCTGGATATTTTAATTTTGCAATTTTGAATGTTTAAAGATATATTTGTTTGATGAAAATTGTTCAATGAGAATTACCATTTTTTTCAATTTTCAATTTCTTTATTTATTATTTGGGGGGGGGGGGGGGGGGTTCATCTAGTTTTGAATTTACAAAGCTAAAGTGTTTAAAAAATATCAGTTTCTGTCCCTGCATATAAAAATTCACCTCGATCAAAATACTAGGAATTTCGAAGTGATTCAAGTTGAAGAAGGCTATCATATGGGTTATATATCTCTTGGATTTGAAACCGTGGATTTTGAGTGTCTAAAACTCAAGTTATTGATGCTTTTCTGAGGGCTATTGGAATATACAAGAGAACAGATACATTACGAATTTAAAAATCATTTTGACCCACCTATTGATTGAATTTTCATACGAAATTTTAATATGTACTTCGCCAATGTATAATATGCTTACAGTTCAAATTTCATAAATTTTGGACTTAATTTGGTTGCCAAACGGATTTTTTCAGAAAGTTGTCCAAAGGTAAAAATACCAGGTTTAAGAATGAATTCAGTTTCGTAATTGGTTCCTGACATCTTAGAGATTTTGTTTCAAAGTAATTTTAGTACTATTACGAACAATTTAATTACTATTATACTAGTTCAAGGTTTTAATTAGTGTCACGAGTCACTAGGGCTCAGGAAGCTCCTCTCTTCTTAGTTATCTCCTCTTTAAAAGAATATAACTCTTTAGTGTTTTCAAGAAACAAAAAAATAGAGGTTTTGTAAAATACTAAAACCCGACTCGAATCAAAACTGATTGGTTCCAGTTCGACAATAAAAAGTTTAAAAAATTAAAACAACAAAACTGCAATAAATTTTGCAACTGGAATTGAATTTATAGCCTCTAATTTGGTAAAATCTCCATTTTTTTTTTTATTTTTACCGATTTCAATGTTGCTGCAATACTTAAATTTGTTCTTTCCTTCAAGGAAAATAGAGTGCTGAGAAAATTCATACGCTCAATCCAATTTGGATTCCTTCTTTCACAATATCTTTATATAAAAAAATCATGTTGAAATGGTAACGAGTACTAGACCAAATCAAAAGAAAATGGACTAGTTCTCGATTTTAATGACTGGAACCAATTTAAAGTAGAACCCAGTTGTGGTATAAAATACACGACCTTTGTATTTGATTGAGCCGGCTAAATATGCTATAAGAAAAATTAACAAGGACACAACACCAAATATAATATTGGTAAACTTCAAAATGAAACATGCACAAGCCTCAATTATATGGATAGCATTAATCTACTACGAAAAAGGAGAAACAATCTTTTCATTGCTTGGAGTTACAACTATTAACGATCATGAAAAAAATAATTTCCTTTATTGATGGAGTTTTCTTGTATCTTATGGAATAATCTAAAACAGAAGTAGCAGTGGAAATTTTGACACAAGGAATGTGCATTTCATTCCTCAGCTCCTCTTAATCAAACAGAATAAATTTAAAAATACATATCTCAAGTGAAATTTAGTATTTCTTGAGAGAAATTTTTATTTATAATTGCAATATTGTCTTACAAATTTCCGCAATATACATTTTGTTATCAATTTTATCTCAAGGTGAATTTCGAGAAAAAAACGATGAACAATTGCATTCATATTCGAGCTACCTCACTTACTTCATTTAGATATTATGTTTTACTAAATTAAGCCTCTCATTTCCAAGCCATCTTAGGAGAAGAAATGCACATATGCATAATCGAAGTGAAAACAAAAGGATAATTACTCCATAATTTAAATTCGTTGTTAAGTTTTTAACGTATAGCTTAATTACAATTATTATGACATTTTTAATTCAATTAAACCAATATTAATTTTCCCATTGGCGATATAGTGTTAATGAAATTGATGAATAAGAAACTCTAGTTTTTGACCTAGGTATTACGATTCACTTGGATAATTTTTTATTCCAACTTAAATCTATCGGACATGCTTGATATGTTTAACTCAATTCTACTTGATACAATTAAGGAAAGATGTTTGTCTATTAACTTGTGTGATTCAGTGTATCAAACATGATAATTAGGCATACGAACAAACCCCAATTTCCCATAATAAGTTTCTGGGTAGTGCCTCAACATCCTTTGATCACTTTCTAGACAAACACAAGAACGAGATTCTGAACATACTCAGTTTCTTATCCTAGCAGCAATATGTTCCAGCAAAATATTACAATCTCAGAAGCATAGATTTCCACACATTGGAGGGTATTCACTAGTAAAAATAAAAAATTCTATAGCTAATACCAGTAATTATCCTCGAAAGCTTCATGTATTTCTCTCTTCCAAATCTACAGCATACACGCAACTGTCAAACAGATTTAGTTTCAACTCTTTAATGACAAGTTCGAATCCCATTTCCTCCAGCACGGAAATGAATGGGGCGTGTGGAATTACGCGAGAGAAAGAGGGCTAGCTGTCTTTCTTTCCTTGCTGCACTCTTCAATTCGAAGTTACTACTTTACTTTTGTATACTAGCTATTTGAACTTTCTTGCGGCAATATTCTCAGTCCGAGAGGGGCGAAAGGAGTCACCATTCTCTTTCTTTCTTCATATTAGGTTAAAGTATAATTTGGTCACTTCTGTCATGAATCAAGATAAATAAGTAATAACCATTTTACTTTGGTAAAAAATGCATTTATTTTTAATAGACGAAATATCTTGTCAAAGAAAAAAAGAGGCAAGTACTAGAAATGTTTAAAGGCTAAATTTAGCAATAACACTCTATATCTAAAATACCTAATGTTCCCAATAAGGTACAGTCATGTACACCAGCTACATGCACACCAGCTATATCTAAAATACCTAATGTTCCTCATCACGAGACACTGGTAAACAAATGGGCGAATCAATTTCCACCTGATCTTCCGAACCCTTTACCCGATTCAGAACCTGCACGAGAGAAACATTCTTATCTGGAAATTTTAAAATTCTGATGGGCTTAGGATGAAATATGCAGTTGCCTGTCTGACCTGACTGAGAACTGGAAGTGTTGCCCAACAGGGATATGTTCATGTTTGCAGTTCCTGAAGCAGGCTTGTCTTTAGCAGATTCTACTGCTTGCTTCTTGTTGCTGTATGGCTCCTGCTCAGTTTTATCCATAGACCACTGATGAGCACGTTTTTGCTCAATCCTATTAGAAGCGCCATTACCCAACTCTCCATTAGCCAAAGAATCGTCGATCCAGGACTTCAAAATGATCTTTTTCTAAAAAGGTCGTCAAAATTATGTTAGTTATATAACCTTAAATAACAAATAACAATGTCATGCAACCAGTGGCCAATTAACTGTGAGTGTTTGAATGGAGAAGAGCTTCTGATGATGATGCTGAAAGAAAAACTGAGATGTTGCTAGAAGTGAAAAAGAAATGATGTTGCTGGAAAGAAATTGAGATGTAAAAGAGCATAGAGTTCACTTCTCTATTTCAAAAACGTGTAGTAGGTAGAGTGGTTGAAAACTTATCAAAAGGGATGTATGTATGTATAACCAAGAAAAAAAATAAAAAAAAATAAAAAATAAATACATTATAAAAGTCATTGCATCAGTAAAAGTCACTATCATGTACAGCAAAAAGGTCATTACATCAACACTCCTCCTTGAGCATTTTGTTGGAGACTCCAAGCATTGATCTTGGACATTCAAATCTAACTTTAGGAAGATCTTTTGTGAAGATATTTGCAATTTGATCCTCTGAACAGCAATACTGACAACTGATTTCTTCATTTTTCTCAGCCTCCCTCACAGCATGATACTTGATCTTTATGTGCTTTGCTTTTTCATGATGAACTGGATTCTTAGACATAGCTATAACACACTTATTATCACAATAAATCTCTGTAGCCTTTTTTGGAATAAATCCCAAATTACATAAAAAAATTTCTGAGCCAAATAGCTTGATTTGCAGCTGCTTTTGTGGCTATATATTCCGTCTCAGCAGTGGATTGCGCAACAACTTTTGGCTTTCTCGAATTCCATGAAAATATGCATGAACCAAAAGAGAAACAATACCCCGAAGTGCTCTTCATATCATCCACACTACCTGCCCAATCAATATCACAATAGCCTTTCAAACGTCCATCTACAGATTTTTTGAACCACACTCCAAAACCAGTAGTTCCTTTTAAGTACCTCAAGACTCGTTTTGCTGTTTTGAAATGGATATCACTTGGAGAATGCATAAACCTTGAAAGAAGACTCGTTGTAAACATCAAGTCCAGCCTTGTTGAAGTCAAGTACAACAAGCTTCCCATTAAACTTCTATAAGTACCTTCATTCGCCTTTCCTGCCCCATCTTCTTTTGAAAGTTTTTCATTAACTCCAAGAGGCGTTTCAGTTGGTTTGCAATTTTCCATCTTAAATTTCCTCAAAATTTCCTCGCATACTTGTTTTGAGAGATGAATATACCATGGTCAGTTTGATGAATCTCCATGCCAAGAAAGTAGCTCATAACTCCAAGATCTGTCATTTCAAATTGCAGCTTCATTTCATCCCTGAAGTTTTTCACTCCATTTCATCTTCTCCTTTTAACAACAAGTCATCCACATATAGAGAAATTATTAAAACAGCTGCATTTTCCTTCCTTTTTACATAAAGAGTGGATTCATTTTAACTTCTTTGAAATTCTTTTTGTTGAAGATAACCATCAATTTTGCTATACCGTGCTCTAGGCGCTTGTTTTAAACTCTAGAGCTCTTTCTTCAATTTGTAAATTTTGTCCTCCTTCCAGCAATGGTGAACCCCATTGGCTGCTCTACATATATCTCCTCCTTCAATGTGCCATTGAAAAAAGCAGATTTAACGTCCAGCTGATATACTTACCAACTCTTCATGGCTACAAGTGCAAGTAATAGTCTTATTGTTTCCAATCTTGCAACTGGAGCAAATGTTTCACAATAGTCAACTCCAAATTTTTGTGAATATCCCTTTACTATGAGTCTTGCCTTATGCTTGTAGATTGAGCCAACCGAATTCAGTTTTGTTCTGTAAACCCATTTGACTCCAATGACTTGTTTATGAGTTGGTTTATCAGTAAGCTCCCATATTTGATTTTTTTTCAATCATCGTTATTTCATCTTGCATAGCATCTCTCCATTCTTGACTTTCAGCTGCTTCTTTATAACATGTGGGCTCAATCATAACCATTCTAAAATTTTCATAAATCTCGGCCAATGATTTAATTTTTTGAACTGGTGATTAGGAAGAAGTAGTATAAGAATCATCAGATTCTCTATTTGAAATTTCAGGAACAGTTTCTTCATTTTCTGCTGCAACTATATCTTGAACCTCAATAGTAGATTGCTTTTCAACTTTTGCCTCTTCCCAGTTCCAACTAACATTTTCATCAACCTTCACATATCTACTTACAACAATTTCTTCCTTTTCAAGGTTAAAGATTCTATAACCTTTTGATTTAGAGCTATACCCCAAAAAATTTCCTTTTTCTGCCTTTTTATGAAGCTTATCTCTTTTCACATTAGGAGTGTGAAAATAACATATTGAACCAAATATTTTGATGTGACTTGCCGAAGGTTTTGTTCCAGTCCACACTTCAATTGGAGTTTTATCATGCACGACCTTAGTTAGAAGCCAAGTTTGCAAATACACAGCGGTATAGACAGCCTCTGCCCAGAATTTCTTAGGAAGTTTATTTTTTCAAAAATCATACATCTTGCCATTTCCATCACTGTTCTATTTTTCTTTTCTGAAACACCGTTTTGTTCAGGCATATATGCCACTGTTAGTTGTCGTTCTACACCTTCATCTTCACAAAATTTATCAAATTCTTTTGATGTATATTCCATTCCCTGATCTGACCTCAACTTCTTCAACTTGTAACCAGTTTGAGTTTCCACCAGATTCTTGAATTTTTTGAAAATTGAGAAAACTTGAAACCTTCTACTCATGAATACACCCATGTCGTTCTCGAGTAATCATCAATAAAAAGAATGAAATATTTGTTTTCACTCAATGAAGGAGTTCGCATTGGTCCAAAACATCAGTGTGGCCTAGTTCAAAATTTTCCCTAGCTCTTGCACCACTTGAGGGAAAAAAATTCTATGTTGTTTTCCCAATTGACAACGTTCACATACATCTTTACTCAAATTTATGAGAGGTAAATCTCTAACCATTCCCTTCTCATAAGAAAGTTTGAGTGATGACAAGTTAAAGTGCCCAAATCTCTTGTGATAAAGCCAAGTTTCATCAGCATTACTTCTATAAGCATGTGAAATAAGGCAAGAAGACCAATTTAGTGGAAAGCTGTGATTTTTCACTTCAACATTAAATAGCTCTGCTCCACATGAATCATAAATCTTACAACATTTATTTTTAAACATCAAGCAATATCCTTCATCCATCATTTGAGCCAACTTAAAAGACTTTTATCCAAATTTGGTACTAACAAGACATTGAAATAAGCTTAGTACCTTTACCTGCATGCACAACAATGGTCCCTTTGCCTTCAGCATTGACATATTGTGCATTCCCCATCTTTACTTTGATCTTGACTGAAGTGTCCAAAGTAGTAAATAGATTAGCATCAAATGTCATATGATTGGTATACCCACTATCAATGTACGATGATTTGAGCCATACTTAAAAGATTTTGATCCAAATTTAGTACTAACAAAACATTTGAAATAAGCTTAGTACCTTTACCTGTATGCACATCAATAGTCCCTTTGCCATCAGCATTGACATATTGTGAATTTCCCATCTTTACTTAGATCTTGACTGAAGTGTCCATAGTGAATAGATTAGCATTAAATGTCATATGATTGGTACACCCACTATCAATATACCAATCTGTGCTCATTCTTGGTTGTGATTGTTGTGAAGTCATAAACAAATGTTCTTCTTGCTTGTCAATAAAATGAGCTGTTTGAACTTGTTTATCTCCTTGGCCTTGTGGAGCTTCTTGATTTTATTTTATCCTGCAATACTTTTCAATATGCCCAAAATTTTTACAAAACCTGCATTACTTTTTGTCTTTGTGCCAACAATCCTTTTCCAAGTGATTTGTTCTATTGCAAATTTTGCAAGGTGGATATTTTCCTCTTCTATCAACTTCTTTTGTGGTAGCCTCAACTCCTTTACCTTTGTAATCTTTTCCAGCAGGTTGGTTCCTTAAAGGCTGGTTTCTTGCAGGAAATGTATTTGCTTTATGCCTCACTCGGAAAACTTCTTCAATAGACTCCTCACTTCGTTTACTAGTTCTTTGTTCATATGCTTGTAGAGACCCAATAACCTCAGTCACAATCAACTTGCTGAGATCCTTTGATTCTTCAATAGCTGAAATGTTTTATTTAAACTTTTCAGGCAAACTAATCAAGATTTTTTCAATTATTCTTTGATTAGAAATTTTTTCTCCATGAAGCTTTATCTGATTCACAACCTCTATGAGTTTTGAAGAATACTGCTTGATAGAATGTGCTTCAGTCATCTTCAACATCTCAAATTCTCTCCTCAACATTTGCAGCTTCATTATCCTAACTCTTTTTGTGCCTTGAAACTCCTCCCGTAACAAATCTCATGCCTTTTTTGCTGTGGTTGCAGCAACAATTCTTGGAAAAATATTTTCTGATACAGCAGAATGGATAAAAGAAAGAGCTTTATAGTTTTTGGTAAAGTCTTTCTTTTGTTGTTTAATTTGTGCTATAGTTTGATCTTATGCCTCATTTGCAGGCTCAAAACCCTTTTCTACAGTTTCCCATAGATCATAAGCCATCAAGAAGGCTTTCATCTTTACTGTCCAAAAATCATAACTTTCTCCTGTGAAAATGAGAGGTGCAAACAAAGAAACACTTGTTGTTGCCATGAAAACTATTTTCTCAGGCCCTTAAGATCATAAATGCTATGATACCATGTGAGTGTTTGAATGGAGTAGAGTTCTTCTGATGATGATGCTGAAAGAAAAACTGAGATGTTGCTGGAAGTGAAAAAGAAATGATGTTGTTGGAGAGAAATTGAGATGTAAAAGAGTAGAGAGTTCACTTCTCTATATCAAAAACATGTTTTCTCTTTTTCTTCTTTTTTTTTTTTTTTTTTTTTTTTTTTTTTTTGTTATACATCCATACATCCTCTTTGATAAGTTTTTAACCACTCTACCTACTACATATGACTTCAGATTTTTACACCATATATTCTAGAAAAAGTACAGACAACTTTGCTTAAATTAAGTTAAAATCATACATTACAAAAGTCACTGCCCTATACAACAAAAATGTCATTATATCAACAATAACCTTTTCACCTCAATTCTTTCTTGGGGTTTAAGGTTGGGAGAAGAATACTGGGCAGAATTGATGAAGTTACGAAGTGTTATCACAGAAAATTATCGTGGATAATAAAGGACATGGATAAGGAAAAGCATATTTGATACAAATCTCTATACAAAAAGTAGGTGAGATGAAAATAAAGAACAGCTTATAATATATTAACTCAAGCATCTGAAAATTTGTACATTCACTTATAGATCCTTTAGAGGCATGAAAAATCGAGTTGGACGGTCCTAATTACAAGGATTCAGTCCTCCCAATTGAATGATGGGGGATCCCCATTGCAGAGAGTTAAGTAAAAGTTCAGCAAATTCTTTATAGCTAAGAATATCAACATTCAAATTATGAAAACCGTTAGAATAAGAGACTACGGAAATGGCAGAGTGGGTGTTCTAAAAATTGTTGATTTTGAATGAGGGAATCAACTTGTACTTCCGGCATACAAAATTCTTCAAATAATTTCGAGCCTGATATTTTGGGAAGGGCATGTACAATACTTTTCTGCTATTGAGATGAATTTCTAGGAAAAGAAAGTTGAAATATACTTTGTGATTCAAACTCTCCCTTGCTAACAGAAGAAGGTACCTTGCAGAATACATGGAAACAGAAGTATTTCTTCAGTAACTATTAATTAGTACTCCCTTTAAATGGAGGTATTTTGGAAAAGAAGAACTCTAAAATTATTTTATCATGTATCTTCAAAATGCATCCAGAAATCTGTCTAATTCTATCAAGAATCAAACTAACATGGTAAATAAACCCTATAAGTTTATGTGATCGATCAGTTTAAAGTAACTGGACTTGGAGTAGAACAATGCCCTAATGGAAGGGGCAGCTCTATTACCAAATTTCTAGCACAATACCTATATTTTATGACACTTTGCACCATGATGAAGCAAGGTGTGACATGAAACAATGCTGGAACAAGTGTTCGAAATGTCACAAATTGAATTATTCCCCCGAAACCTTGATAAACCACGATGATTTTATTAAATCGAACTAGAACCCTGTAAACAAGGTATGCAAAATAATTGAAGGTGGCCTACTCTATGAAAATAATCCTTCCAAATGTTCTAATATTGGGTGAGTGCATACATAATCTTCATGTGTATGCAAAACTCATTAATTTCTGGTTGATAGCAATAATATGACAAAAGATTACATAAATAAATATAAAGGTATTGTCATTATCTTCAATCCACTCAATAGTATAATATAGAAAACAATCAACGATTAATGTCGGAACCTAAGAAAGCATCTTAAAAATTGTTTTTTCAAATTCTTTCGACACGTGTATGCATGTATGGAGTATGATTGATCGTACATGTTTTTCTTCTCTCTATTGTCACAATCTCACATACATTCTTACAAAGATTAGTTAACAGGTTTCAGATAAGTACATAACACAAAGCTAGCATTAAATATTTAACACCAACCAATGACATTAATTTCATTCTTATAATCGAAAAGAAAAGTACATTATTAACATTACAAATCCCAAGGAATCCGGAAGATATTCAAGCTAACTCGAACCGTCTAGAACTAGTGTTTACACGTATATACCAATTTACGTACTAATGTATGCATGGCTGCGTCCGTCTCTTTGTACATAGTCATACATTCACGCCTACATATCATTGTTGTTTGTGCACATTGTTACATTAATTGTGGGTCCAACATGTGAATAATTTCAGGAGATTTATCATAAAACTACCAATACAGAAATATCAAAGGAAGATCCTTCATACATGCATATACATCTCAATTTTTTCAATAAGTATTAGATCAAATTACTCAAATGAAATCAATAAATTAATAAATCCTAAATTTATCATCCAAATTATCCATCGAAAAAAAAATACACACACAAATACATACAAAAGTGGAACTGGCACAAGTCTTACCATTTTTCACTTTAGTTTCTACCAAAGAAATGTAAATGCAATCATCCAGTCCCTCTTGAAAAACCTGTGTAGCTTTAACATGCTTATCTGTACCAGGCCAAACAATGATGTAAAACAATATGAAAGAATAAGAAGATAATTTAACATTGAGGTTAGGTTATATGATGTAATAAGATTATATCTAAGTGATGTAGATTTTAGAAATTCTTTCCCTTTGGTCAAAGAGTTGTTGAAAATTAATGAAAAGGATGTTTGGCTAAGTTTAAAATAATTAAGTTACCTCTAAATAGGATTTTATTTATAGAAAAATCTGGAAAAGTATTATTTATTTTGAATCTCATTTATTTAATTTAATTTTAAGTAAAATGTTTTAAGTTCAAACAAAAATTCACCAAGTCGTTTCAATCCCTTCTTTTGGTCAATATTCGCATGTTTGACAAATCAATTGACAACTTATAAAACAAGGTCATACTCTGTATTTGTGGCTCAAAATAAACGATGATGAACCAACTTCTAGTATGCAAAATAAGATGCGAACCGGCTTTATTTTGCTTAAAAGACATGGGTCACGTGTATATATATTGTCCACATAATGCTCGAACCCACGTCTTACTAGTTTATATATATATATATATATATATATATATATCCATTTTTAATTTGACTTATAATTTGAGTAAAATCCAGCATTAAATGGTTGAATTTATGTATAATTTCATCTAATTGAAAATTAAGTTGCTAATGATATATTTAGTATGTTACTAAGAGCATACCAGATATTTATCATTTGTCGTATTGAGTGTACCATACAGAATATGTTCGAATATGTTCGAGATATGCTTATCATAAATGAAGATAGAAAAAAGAACAAATGGAAATTGACAAAGTCATATCAATAAAAGAAAACAGATAGCATAATAGAAAGATAACCTGGAAATTATTAATTTCCCTTATTATTTTCGCTATGAAACTTATAGAATTTTTACAAGTAAGAAGCTGTTATTTAGCTTTGAAAATAGCAAGACAGCTAGGTGAAAATATTAACTCTACATTGAAAGTTGGGAAGGGGAACAGCCTATCTAATCTTCTAGCCCTTGAGTCACTGGGAAGATTATTGAAGCATGAATAAACAAAATTAAAGTGGTTTTTATTCTCATGATCCCCCCCTCAAGCTGGTGAGAATTATGGAGTGAACTCACATCTTTTGTTGAATATGAGTGAATGAAGCTCGAGTTGCAATTTGATGAGTTTTAAGAACATATCGTGCAAAGAGAATACCTTGAGCAGTTTTTTCTCGAATGAAATGGAAGTGTATTTCAATATGCTTAGTTTATATGGACATGAAATGCAGAATTTTTAGTCATTTAAAGAGAACTTTTGTTATCACACAAAAGCAAAGGAGTGCATGATAGAGATAAGCCTACATCATGAACTAAAAATGAAAAATCCAAGTAACTTCACTTGCAGTAGAATGTAAGGATTGATGCTAGGATCCGACACTAGTACGATCAACAATAGTTTTTTTTCTTTGAGATCCAAGAAATGCAATTTGCACCTAGATAATTAGTTACACACTAGCCAATTGTATTGCAATGATTGAGTGGACAATGTATCCGATCAGAGTCCCAAAAGGCATAAAAGGCAGGAGAGCTTCGAGTGAGACAACGAATATCAAGATGTATAGTCCCTTGGAGATTACGTTTAACATCTCAAAGATTAGCAGCAGTTGACATTTGAAAGTGCTGGAAAATGGAATTGACAGCACGTGTGATGTCTGGGCAAGTGAAAGTGAGGTACTCGAGACTATGACTTGAGCTCTAAATTTAGCGGCATTCACATATCATAATGAGTAGGAGTTGGTGTCTCTTTGATAGACATAGAGCAGTTTTGCATGCGAGATTTTGCCAATAAAATTCATATTATTTATTTTGTATGCGATAAGAAAATGCCATCATTAAAGCATTTCACTTCAACACTTGAACAATAATTGAGATGACCTAGCTATGATTCTATAATAATTTGTTGAATGGTAGAAGAATGCGATTCTGTAATAATTAATATCTTGTTTAATTTATTTTTACATTACATAGTAAATATATGATTAGCTACTTGGTTTTTAGTTTGATGAAACTATACACAAATTCACCCTTTTAATGCCGAAATGAAAAGATGTATGCCTTTTTTGAGCCAAAGTATGAAAAAAAGAATTACCTTTACGTAATTTATATATTCAAAGCAAGTTGACTACAGAATTGAAAAGGTTAAAACTTCATTTTTTTATCGGAAGTAACTTGTAAGACGTATATCCCTTGTATTGTGTGGACAATAAATACTGTAATCCATGTCTTTTAAGCAAAATATGGCTGGGCCCCATACTTGTTTTGCATACCAGACGTTGGTCCAATCATTATTTAATTTGAGCCACAAAATAGAGTATGACCACTTTTTTTTATGTTGTCAACTTAATTGTCAAATATGTGCAATATGACCACATAGAAAAGATTGAAACATCTTGGGAATGTTTGGCTAAACTTAAACATTTTACTTAAAAGTAAATAATCAAAATTCAAAATAAGTAATTGCATATCCAAATTTGCCTATAAATAAAATATTATCTAGAACTAACTTAACTTACTTTAAACTTATCCAAAGATGCTCTTAATTGTTTCACTTTTCATTAATTTTCAAGAACTGTTTGACCCAAAGGACATAAATTTCAAAAATCTACATAATCTTATTACAATCATTTAATTAAATCATCCTTATCTCTCTACGCTCACTTTAATTACAAGCTATACAGATATGATAAAGATTACCTGTATCCATTTACATATACAATCACCTATATTGACCTATACATAATTGACTCTTTATCTACATGTTCCATGTTGATTATATAAATTTCATCAGGAGCAAGCAGCTGCAGTGCACCATGTTACACTAAATCGGCCGGCTTAGTACTATAAAACCATAAATGTTGCACTCACTTATAGTGAAACATTCCAGTCCTTTTTCCAAAAAAAAAAAAAAATTATGTTTATCAAATAAATCAATAAATAAAAACAAAAGTGTTCATTTTTTTTTCTCCAGCCAGGCTACGACAGGAAATCATCCGTGCAGAGGTAATTTTAATTTCTTTATTTTTTTGGCTAAAAAAATGAAATATTCTCCCACTGTTAAATTATTATTATTATTATTATTATTATTTTCTATCACATTGTTCTAGTTTCTTTGTTTTGGCTGGTACAGATAAAGTTTATGTTAAAGCTACAGAGGTTTTTCAAGGGGGACTTGATAATTTAAGTTCAAATTTCTTTGGTAGAAACTAAAGTGAAAAATGGTAAGACTTGTGCCAGTTCAATTTTTTGCATGTAGTCGTGTGAATTTCCAAGGATAATTAAATTTTTTTTTTTTTTACGTGTGTAATTTGATCTAATACTTATTGAAAAATTTGAGATGTATGTGTCTGTATGAAGGATATTCCTTTAGTATTTTTATTTTGGTACTTGTGATTTGATTTCTAGAAAATTTTCACATGTTGGATCGAAGGTGAAACAATTTGACACAGGCAAAAAGCAAGGTGACACTATAAATTTAGGATTTATTAATTTATTTATTGTGTGTGTGTAAGATCTAATACTTAACGAAAAATTTGTGATGTATGTGCCTTATGAAGGATATTCCTTTAATATTTCTATTTTGATACATGTAATTTGATTTCTAGAAATTTTTCACGTACTGGATCCACCGTGAAACAATATGACACAGACAAAAACTATATGTAGACAAGCATATATCAGAATATATACTAGGACACCTACATAGTCATGCGTGTATTAGTACATAATGGCTATACACGTGTAAACACTAGTTCTAGATGATATGTAATGTTAAAAATGTCCTTTTCTTTTCCATTATAGGTCCAAATTAATGTCACTGGTTGGTGTTAAATACCCTATCGGAACGGAAATTAAATGCTGCAATTAAGAATGTGCTATGTACTTTTAGGAGCGTGTTTGCCACGTGAACACACCCTTAACTTATCTTGGTAAGAATGTATATAAGATTGTGAAATTAGGAATAAAAAGAAAATATCTACGAGTCATGCTCCAAACTGCATACACGTGTCGATAGAATTTGAAAAAACGAATTTTAAGATGGTTTTTTAAGCTGCGACCTTATTCATTGATTGTTTTCTATATTATAATGTTGAGTGGCTTCACGATAATGAAAATACCTTTTTACTCCCAACCTTAGACCTCAAGAACGAATTGAGGTGAAAAGGTTACTTGGTCACTAGTTGCATGACATTGTTATTAGGTATTTAAGGTTATATAACTCGTGCAACTTTGAAGATCTTTTCAGAAAAAGATCATTTTGAAGTCCTGGATCTACCACTCTTTGGCTAATGGAGAGCTGGGTAATGACGCTTCTAATAGGATTGAACAAAAACGTGCTCATCAGTGGTCTATGGATACATCTGAGCAAGAGCTATACAGCAACAAGAAGCAAGCAGTAGAATCTGCTTACGACAAACCTGCTTCAGGAGCTGCAAACATGAACATATCCCTGTTGGGCAACACTTCCAGTTCTCAGTCAGGTCAGATAGGCAACTGCCTATTTCGGCCTAAGCCTATCAGGATTTCAAATTTTGCAGATAAGAATGTTTCCCTCATGGGGGTTCTGAATGTGGGGAAGAAGGGTTCGGAAGGTCAGGTAGAAATTGATTCGTCCATTTGTTTACCAGGGTCTCGTGATGAGGAAGGTCTCTTGTGTCTAAGCATTGGAGGTAGAAACCAGATCGTTTCAGATAATCACGTGTCTGAATTTGTAGGGAAACCCTCTAACCCTAGAGACAAGAATAAAATTATTAGCTCCATCATTCACGGGACGAGTAATGATTTGTCACTTGGACCAACTTATAATACCGATGATGGAAGTGCCATTTTAGTGAATTTAACTGCATTCGGTAAGATAGATAAAAACTTCCTTTCACTGGGACAGGTCTCCAACAAGGGAGATGACAGTTTCATTCTACCGTGTTATCTAGATGACGGGATAGATAATAATCTTCCGTCCATTGGACAACCCTTCGACAAAAAGTTTGGCAACTTTATTCCAACTGGGGAGGGGTTTGAAAAGGGAAATGACAATCTAATGCCAATCGATCCTAATTACTATGGGAGCAATGAAACTTTCGTTTCTATGGACAATTTCTACAATAAAGTAAATGACGCTTATATGTCAGCAGGTCCTACTTATGATAATGGGAGAATAGATACTGCATCAATCACTTCAATTCAAGGTCAGCAGGATGCTACTGTTGCATCACTAGGAACTGTTTACAGTAAAGGAAATTCCAGTTTCCTATCAATGGGCCAAAGCCATAATAAGGGGAATGGCACCACTATACCTTTTGGAGGCTTTCATGATAATCCATCAGCAAGCTATCCCTCTTTCAGGCTCCTAAGCAAGCAGAGTCCTTTACTAAATCATTCCTCAGCTCACAGAAAGATTTTGTGAAGTACGGGTTCCTAAATATAAATTCTGTTTCGGCATGTGCTTCAGGGACAGGGAGTGGCCCCAAGAATAAGAAGAAGACAACTGAAAAGCTCCCTTCAAACAACTTCCCCTCAAACGTTAAAACTTTGTTGTCAACTGGTATATTTGAAGGAGTTCCCGTGAAGTACATTTCGTGGTCTGGGGAGGTGAGATCTGATATTTCTTTTTTCTCCATTCCTTACTATGTTTTTGTTTTTTTAACCACAATATATTTTTGCATGCAGAAAAATCTTAAAGGAGCGGTAAAAGGGACTGGTTATTTGTGTGGTTGCAAGGAGTGCAAGCTTTCCAAAGTAAATATTACTGATAATTATCATTGGATGTTCCATTGCATGTCCTCTCATAACGTTTAGCTCCCAACTTATATTGTGCAGGTTATTAATGCTTATGAGTTTGAGAAACATGCTGGTTGCAAGACCAAACACCCGAATAATCACATTTACTTTGAGAATGGGAAGAGCATTTATGCTGTTGTCCAAGAACTGAAGAGCACCCCTGGGGACATGCTATTTGCGACAATAGAAAATGTGTTTGGATCTCTTGTAAACCAGAAAAATTTGCATACTTGGAAAGGTGAGGTTTTTACTTTCTTAAAAGAAGTTTAGTGTTGTCTTTTATCCCTTAAATGATAAATATTCTTTTCTGTATCTGCATCCCAGACAATCTTACATTTCTTTTTCTTCTCAGATTCGTATCAATCTGCAAACCTTGAAATTCAGCGAATTAATGGGAAGGATGAACCGGACATGCATCCTAAATAATGATGTCGCTTGTGTCTAAATTTTTAAGGTTGGTGGACAGCTGATGTGCTTGTACCTGGTGTGCATGACCTTACCTTATTCGGAACATTAGATATTGATACTGAGAGCCGCTTGCTAAGTTTCGCTTTTAAATGTTATTAGTACTTTCCTATGTTTTCTTTTATAAGATATTTCGTTTGTTAAAAATAAATGGATTTTTACCTAAGTAAAAAAATTATTACTTATTAGGAATAGATTTTATTTCATAGAGTCGTGGATGATTTGGTTTTATTATTATTTCGGCTTCTAAATAAAATATCATGAGCTTGAAAGCATTTGGTTTTGAATCCTTTCATTGAAGACGCGCAAGTCTTCCCTGTATTATGTCATGGTTTGGGTAATTAATCCACGAGGTGCACTTCAGTTTTATGGCATATGCATCTGCTTAAAGATTGAAATGAAACAAATTTAAGACAAGATAGGAATCTGGAAAATGGTACTTATACTGGCCCTATTCTGATTCAAACATGAGAATTGCCCGATGTGATTTGTATAACAATATGCATTGTATTAGGAAGGGTGGATAATATGTGATGCATGGCGTTAGGCATTAGTGCCTTCTTCTAGTTTGTCAAATTTGTGGGGGTAAATTAGACGTTGGTCCAATCTTTTTTATTTCTAGTCACAAATGTGAAAAATTTTAAATGGACAGGGCAGACAGAGCATTAGGCCCTATCCATTGGCACAGACCTCCTGCCAATAGGGGGCATACTGGACGAACAGGGCTTACATGACCCTATTCGTATAGCAGGCCTCCACAAATATAGAGTAGGACCATGTTTTATAAGTTCTCAACTTATTTGTCTAACATGTGCATAGTGACAAAAAGAAAAAGATTGAAAAGAATTGGCGAATATTTGGCTAAACTTAAAACATTTTGCTTAAATGTAAATAAACGAGATTCAAAATAAACAATTACATATCCAAATTTGCCTATAAATATTAGAGCATTGCTTTCTATATAGGCCCTGTTTTCACATGGCCTATACAGAATACTCACAATGCATGGGGGGGGGGGGGGTTTTTTTTTTTTTTTTTTTTAAAACCCCCCCCCCCCCCCCCCTTCACTTCCTCAAGTAACTCTAAATATTATCACCATCATTGCTACTATAAAAAAGTGAATATGCCAGTTACTATTCATTCAGAACGTATTTTACTTTTGCATTTTACCCTCAAATATTTTACCAATCCCTCTTTCCTCAAAGAAAGCAACAAATGACTTGGGCGTAGGCATTCCAACCAATTTTTTGTGGAATTTTTTGCCCTTGCATAAGTTTGCTGGGTCCCACATCTGCAAAGTTTGTGGCAAGAAAAGGGACAACAACTACAGTTGTTGGCCAAAAATTGCTTGAAATGTCCAAACTATCCTTGTGATGGTGTAAAATTTAAAAAAATTTACGGATGTCATAGTATTTTCATCAAAGTTACTTGTTCAGAATGTCAAAAATTGCTGCAGTGATTTTTTTTATAAACTCCGCGCAGCGCGGAGAGTTATCTCTGCATTGCACGGAGGGCTTTTTATTAATATTTTTTTGCTTTTTTTTTCAGACATATTTTTGATAATTTGATCATAACTTTTGCTATGGTTATTAGAATTGCGCTCATGACCCCAATTCGTAAAGCTCTTTCCGGCACGCACATTATGGCCACCAAGTTTCATTGGGTGGGCATTGTTTTCAAGGTCAAAATCTGTTTTTTTCCTTCCAAATCCCCAATTATAGTTATTTTATTCCTTTTATCACATCTTTTATGAAAACATACTTTCTATGTCATATATACATTTATCCTACGTTAAAAAAAACAAAAATCATTAACATTAAACACATAATTTTTTTTTAACAAAATGATGTAATATTTATTGATAAAATTATCGCACAAAAATAAAAAACATTAATAAAATAATTTATTTTTTTAAGAAAAAAGATGAGTTATACGCATTTTTTAACACACACGTTTGATGTATGTTTAACTATTTTCGATATTCATTTAGATCATTCGATGTATCTGTAACATAGTTCTCAAAATAAGTTTCGAGAGAATATCGAAAATTTATGCATTTGACTACTGTCGACCGTAATAAAATATTAATAGCTCGTTTGATGTCCCTTTTTTAACCAAAAAAAAAATAACTTTTTGAAATACTGATTTAATGGAGAATATGTGGTTAAAAATAAAGATAAGTTTTGAATTGTGTGTAATATTATTTTATTTTAAAATGTATGATTAAAAATAAGAGAGAGAAAAATGTATTCTGAAATAAATGGGAATCAAACAAGGTCTAAAATTTAAATACAATAACTTATTTTTTTTGAAATTGAACATATATAATTCTGTTATAAAAAGTAAAATGTACTCACCAAATGATATTTTTGCTAAGTTTGTATAGTTTAAAGGAAGAGCACAAGTTTCAATCTTTGTAATTGCATTAAACCTGCTAATATATATATATATATTTCTTTTTTTGTTTAAATGCTGTCACAAATCAATAGTTGCCTTAGTGGTCACATTTTCGACAAGTTGAACTAAGCTTCGGAAGTTCGAATCTCGTTGGCACCATTCATTATTGCATTAATTTTGGTAAAAATAGTATAACTAAAAATATTTGTACTGTAGATTCAGTTGGTTGGAAAAAAATTCAAACTCGGGACCTCAAGAATGCGTGTGCAAGCTTTAGCCAACCTGTCGTGAAGAAATGTTGGAGATAAAAGTGAATTATCAGTAAAATAATATAAAACATTGACTGTCAACCCAAAAAAAAAAAATGGCGATAGGCGGATCCAGCACGCGTGGCCGCAGGAGCTCGCTAAGTGCTGGATCCGCCACTGGTCATGATGGTCAGGAAAAATGTCAAAATAACCACAAACCAGATGCTAATGAGCTATTAATATTTTATTACAGTCGACGGTAGTCAGTACATAGTATGGTTATTTTTGTGTATTAAAATGTCCATCAGAGTATGGTGATTTCAGTCAACAAGTAAGGTGTTGTTAGATGGTAGTTGTTGACTAGAAACATGGTAGAAAACTATTGTAATATATATATGTTTGGAACCAGTCGAACCGTGCTGTAGCTGGTTATTTTTCATCCTAAATACAAGTCTTTCTCTTCCACTTTGTTGACATTATTCCATCAGTGGTATCAGAGCCACTTTGGCCTTAGAACACGAAGAAAGGAAGGGCAGACACAGGTGAGAAAATCAGAAAATAACCACATATAAACTGGTGAGTGTGAGTAATGGCCTCTGGTGGTTTCACAGCTCCTCTGCCTTCAATATTTGCTGGAGAAAACTATGATTTCTGGGCTGCAAAGATGAAAGCATATTTGAGAGCTTATGATTTATGGGAAATCACAGAAAATGGCACTGAACCTCCACCACTTAGAGCAAATCCCACAATTGCACAGCTGAAGCAACATAGTGAGGAGATTGCTAAGAAATTTAAGGCTCTTTCTTGTATACAATCTGCTGTCTCGGATGCCATTTTCACAAGGATTATAACTTGTGAATCTGCAAAAGAAGCCTGGGATAGGCTAAGGGAGGAATTTCGAGGCAATGAAAGGACAAGACAGATGCAAGTGCTGAACCTAAGAAGGGAGTTTGAAACTCTGAAGATGAAGGAATCAGAAATTGTCAAAGAATTTACTGATAGACTGATGAAGATAGTTAACCAAATTAGGTTGCTAAGTGATGACTTGCCAGACAGGAGAGTAGTAGAGAAGGTCTTGATCAGCTTGCCCGAAAAATTTGAAGCCAAGATCTCCTCACTCGAAGATTCGAGGGACCTGGCTAGTATGTCTTTGTCTGAGCTTGTCAATGCTCTTCAAGCCACAGAGCAAAGAAGATTGATCAGACAAGAAGAGCAAGTCGAGGGAGCCTTGGTTGCTAAAGGAAAATACAAAGCACAAACTAGTTATGGGATGAAGAAACCATTTAATGAGAAGAAGGGTGCTGAATGCAGCAAGAATCCTGTTGAAAGAAAGAAGTATCCACCATGTCCTCATTGTAAAAAGATAGGACATTCACCTAAATGGTGTTGGTTCAGGCCTGGAGTACAATGTAGGGCTTGCAAACAATTTGGTCACATTGAAAAGGTATGTAAAAGTAAGAAGGAGAAACCGGACCAGCAGCAAGCTCAACTTGCTGAAAATCGAGAAAACCAACAGGAAGAACATCGTTCACAGCAACAAATTCAAATGTCAGCAGCAATGATGAAGCTTGGCTGCTTGACAGTGGATGCACTCACCATATGACATCCAACTTAAGCATCTTTACCAAGATGGATGACAAACTCACGTCAAAAGTTAAAGTTGGAAATGGTGAGTTTGTTGAGGTAAAAGGTGCTGGAGAAATTGCAGTACAGACTTCATCAGGTACCAAGCTCATATCAGATGTTTTATATGTGCCTAATATTGATCAGAATTTGATTAGTGTTGGTCAATTGATTGAAAAAGACTATACACTTATATTCAAGGATAATAGATGCACCATATTTGATCCACAAAATCAGGAAGTCATGAAAGTAGGAATGAGACATAGGAGTTTTCCATTGGAGTGGAAAAATGTCAGTGATCAAGCACTAACAACCACAGTAATTGAATCATCTTTATGGCACAAAAGATTTGGACATGCTAGCTATGCATCACTTAAGTATTTGCATGATTCGAAGCTTGTAGAAAATATGCCTGAGATTTGCAATAATGATTGTGTGTGTGATGCATGTCAATATGGAAAGCAAACTAGATTACCATTTCCAAAAAATCAAGCAAGAAGGGCAACAAAGAAACTTGAATTGGTGCACTCAGATGTTTGTGGACCTATGAGAACCTCAACCATGAATGGCAACAGATATTTCATCCTTTTTATAGATGATATGTCAAGAATGTGCTGGGTATATTTTTTGAGAATGAAATCTGAAGTAGCAGGTGTGTTTAGGAGGTTTAAAAATTGGATAGAAACTGAATGCAACAGCAAGATAAAGTCCATCAGATCAGACAATGGAACAGAGTATTGCTGTGGCCAGTTTGACAAATTCTGTGAAGATACGGGGATCAAACATCAGTTAACTATACATTATTCTCCCCAGCAAAATGGTGTTTGTGAAAGGAAAAATAGAACGATTATGGAGATGGCCAGGTGTTTGATGTTTGAGAAGAATATACCTAAGGAATTTTGGGCAGAAGCTGTAAATACTGCTGTGTATTTACTTAACCGATTGCCAACAAAATCCTTAGATAAAAAGACTCCATATGAAGCCTGGTATGAGAAGAAACCTGATGTGTCTCATCTGAAAGTGTTTGGTAGTATATGCTTCATTCATATTCCTGATGTAAAGAGGGATAAATTGAGTCAAAAGGCTGAAAAAGGTGTGCTGGTTGGTTTTTGCAACAATGCTAAGGGATACAGAGTTTTTATCCCACAAAGCAAGAAGATAATATCCAGTAGGGACATCAAAGTTGATGAGGGATCTACATGGAATTGGGATGCAAAATCAGTCACTCGACTTCAAAATCCTAGAATTACTCCACAACCAGATGATGATGATGATAATGAAGTAATAGAGGATGCTGAGAGTGACACAGATTCTGAAAATGTGGTGATAAAAACTAGATCACTGGAAGACATATATGCTAGATGTAATGTTGCTGCTATGGAGCCTTCAAACTACACTGAAGCAGCAAGATCAAAATGGTGGATGGATGCAATGAAAGAGGAACTAAACATGATTGAGAAAAATGGAACCTGGAAGCTGGTTGATAGACCAGAAAATAAGCATGTAATTGGTGTAAAGTGGGTGTATAAAACAAAGCTGAATCCAGATGGTTCTATCAACAAGTTTAAAGTAGGCTGGTCGTGAAAGGATACTCTCAACAATATGGAATTGATTTTACTGATACTTTTGCACCAGTGGCCAGGTATGAAACAATCAGATTGTTATTTGCAATGGCTGTTCATAGAGGTTGGAAAATCTATCAATTGGATGTTAAATCGGCATTTTTGAATGGACACTTGGAGGAAGAGATTTTTATTGAACAACCTGAAGGTTTCCAACTTGAAGAGGCAAGTGAAAAAGTCTATCTATTAAGGAAGGCCTTGTATGGACTTAAACAGGCTCCTAGAGTGTGGTATAGCAGGATCGATGAGCACTTGAGCAAACTTGGTTTTTTGAGAAGTGTGAATGAACAAACCTTGTATATAAGGCAAGAAGAGAACGAGATGATCATCATCTCATTGTATGTGGATGATCTTCTAATCACAGGAAGCTGCTATGCAAAGATCAATGAAGTAAAAGATGAATTGAGAAAGGTCTTTGAGATGACTGATTTGGGAGAAATGCACTATTTCCTTGGCATGGAAATATTTCAAATTCAAAATGAGATATTTCTTGCTTCAATGCTAAATTAAAAGATATTGCGTCCCTTAATCTGGATTGTCACATTTCATCATCCTAGCGCAGATATTACAAAGTTATCTCCAAACTTCACATTAGTTCTAAAGCATTCAGCCAAGCAACAGAAAATACACTTATGTCCATACATGGGATTGCTGCCTGGAATTTAAATACCACAAATTTGAGTGAGTTTGTTTCTTTGTAAGGCACATCTGAGTATTGAAATTTCTTCTTTCTACAAAGTTGGATCTTTCACCACATTCTTTATTTGACAGGCATTCCGAGCAATAGTGACCATACTTATGACAACGGAAAAATTGTACATGGGAATTATCTTTTTACATGTAACCAGCGACGGAGCTCGAGGAGGGCAAAGTTTTCATAAAAAAATTACATATGGAAAAAAGACCAGGACTAACCCTTGTCAACCCCCCAACCAAAAAAATAATAATAATAATAATAATAATAAATAAAAATTTATATATATAGATCATTAGCATCTGGTTTGTGGTTATTTTGACATTTTTCCTGACCATCATGACCAGTGGCGGATCCAGCACTTAGCGAGCTCCTGCGGCCACGCGTGCTGGATCCGCCTATCGCCATTTTTTTTTTTTGGGTTGACAGTCAATGTTTTATATTATTTTACTGATAATTCACTTTTATCTCCAACATTTCTTCACGACAGGTTGGCTAAAGCTTGCACACGCATTCTTGAGGTCCCGAGTTTGAATTTTTTTCCAACCAACTGAATCTACAGTACAAATATTTTTAGTTATACTATTTTTACCAAAATTAATGCAATAATGAATGGTGCCAACGAGATTCGAACTTCCGAAGCTTAGTTCAACTTGTCGAAAATGTGACCACTAAGGCAACTATTGATTTGTGACAGCATTTAAACAAAAAAAGAAATATATATATATATATTAGCAGGTTTAATGCAATTACAAAGATTGAAACTTGTGCTCTTCCTTTAAACTATACAAACTTAGCAAAAATATCATTTGGTGAGTACATTTTACTTTTTATAACAGAATTATATATGTTCAATTTCAAAAAAAATAAGTTATTGTATTTAAATTTTAGACCTTGTTTGATTCCCATTTATTTCAGAATACATTTTTCTCTCTCTTATTTTTAATCATACATTTTTAAATAAAATAATATTACACACAATTCAAAACTTATCTTTATTTTTAACCACATATTCTCCATTAAATCAGTATTTCAAAAAGTTATTTTTTTTTTTGGTTAAAAAAGGGACATCAAACGAGCTATTAATATTTTATTAGCGTCTGGTTTGTGGTTATTCTGACCTTTTTCTTGACCATCATAACCCCTTCCTTTTCCCAGATCATTAGCATCTAGTTTGTGGTTATTCTGACCTTTTCATCATCGTTTTCCACATCAATGTGCCCCTGGATTTATATCCACCTGAAAAGTTTGCTCCTACTTGTCTAGTTGTCTTGTTGGTATATTTTATGTTTGTCAACCAACAAAGAGATTTTCTATTTATCTATTGATAGTGTGTTAGTTTTCTCAGATTCTTAGGTCAAAAAAACAACATAATTGAATTTCGCTACCCTTGATATAAGACTGTTCTCAACTACGGTAATATCCATCATTGCTCAACTACGGTAATATCCATCATTGCATTGTCATGGTTTCAATCTTATTTGCAATTGCCGCTGTTCTTGAGATTTAACCACCGACTCTACTGACTTCATGATTAAAGTCTCAAATTAAGTGCGGAGTGCTTGAAGTTGCACTCACCTTCCCCTTGCTGATTTTGATACTTCTTTTCATGGAACTCCAAATCTGCTTGGAAGTATCTTGCTAAGAATTGTTTCCAAGATTGAAATATCATTAGCTTGGATGAGGTAATTCTTAGCTTTGATATCTTTTAGCTTATGTCCATTCAATTCGGCTCTTTGCACTAGTGTCAACACAATTGGCTTATGATGTTTTTGCTATTCTAGAATCAACAGCATTCCAATACTTTTTGGAATGCAAAAATTCTACATTAATGTTGGGCTGTGATGCCAGTCCAGCCCATTTTTTAGGCAATGATAAGATAAATGGCCTTCGGCCCAAGTACTAAATCTTATCCAATAATGTTATCTGAGATGACCCACAAACCCAAACCCGATATTCAGCCCAAATGTATGTGAGTTGCTCTAGACTGTTGGATGAAGATACATATCAACGGTTGATTGTGTGTTACTATAAATACGAATTTTTAACCCCAATTTGAAGACTTCTTCATTCTCTGTCTTTTCTCCAGGTGTTTGGAACCTTCTGGGTTTCTGAGTTCTTCGTCTGTTCATCTTCAATGTGTGAGTCAATCCTTTTTCTCTTAGTGAGATCTGAAATCTTCGTGTTTTCTCTGTTTGAGTAAACCAATATTTGTGATTAGAGTCCAGATCTGTTCATTGAAGCAACCCCACATTGGGGACTTGAGAGGGTTTCTGGTTTGTGTACGGGTCTCTTTGATGATACAGAAGGGTACAAGGATCTGAGCCTGAATCGGTCACTATTCTTGGTGTCCAGTGGTAATTTGTATAGTTGTTAAAGTGTATTTTCTTGGATCTATAATTTTCTATCTGAGATTTGTACATAAGAGTGGTATTAGAGCACTATACTTGTAATTTCTTGCCTTCTATCGATTATGAAACTTGGAAAATTAATTTCCTGTGTTCTATCCCAAGATCAATTGATATTTCGTGAAACCCTAGATCCGATTTTGGTTTGATCTGAGAGTTTCACTTACGGATCCGGTTGTTTCGAGTGAAAATCTGAAAGTCCTGGGTGATTTCTTAGTTCGATTGGTGGCTGGACCCCAAGGTGAATCCAATCTTGGTTTGGATTGGCCCCTGGTCCAAAATACTGCTCGTTTTTGCTGCTGGAATTGAGGGGCTCGAAACTAATCCCTCATGTTTGGTTGGATTGGTGGTTAAATTTCTATGAACCGCCCTCTGGTTTGCATTCGGTTATACCCATAGCATCGATCTGATTATTTTTGTGATATTATGTGTTTTCTTTATGTGTCTTAACTGCATTTCTCACGTTTATGTTCACTTGATTAGTATAATTTTAATAATTTCTTGAATCTGTGTGACTTGTTATTGAAGTATACTTTATTGTTCTTGGGATGTTCAAATTGAGCCTTGACCTGAGAGCATGATTCTCACGGGATCTTGGTGAATTTGATCATCTTGTATAGTAATCTGTGATTAGTTCTCTGTTCACTTGATTTTGATAGACTGTGTGTCTCTACTGTTTACATAATTGTGATATTCCTATCTGATTGCTTTATTATACTCTTGTGTGATCTTTTGATTCTCCCAAAGTTTGTGAAGGTCAAAACACTTCTGTTATTCAAGATTGATCAATTGTCAAGTCTTTTTCAAAACCTTTGAAGTACTTTGTATTATTTCTTATTTTTTGAAAATGACGAACACTTCTTTTGAACTTGGTGTTTTTGATGGAAAATGGAATTTCCCCATTTGGCAACAAAAAATGAGAGGTCTCTTGGTTCAACAAAAAGTTGTTAAAGCAATAACACAAGAATTTCTTGAAACTATGACAGTTGATCAACAGCAAGAATCTAATGAACTTGCATATACTTCTATTGTTTTACATTTGTCTGATCAAGTGCTAAGAAAAGTTGGTAAGCATGATAATGCTAAAACACTGTGGGATGAATTAGAGAAACTTTATCTGATCAAATCTTTACCTAATAAATTGTTTCTGTTCGAAAATTTTTTTAGTTTTAAGATTGACCTCACTAAGGACTTAGAAGATTGTCTTGACAGCTTTAATAAGTTAGTGCAAGACATAATTAATGCTGGTGATAAAGTTTCAGAAAAATACAAGGTTGTAGTCCTTTTAAATGCTATCCCTGAGACATATAAAGAAGTAAAAGCAGCAATAAAGTATGGGAGAGATACCCTTACACTTGACATAGTAATAAACTCCTTGAGGAGTAAGGATCTTGGACTTAGAACTGAAAGGAATAGTGTTAGACCAGAAAATCTATTTGTTAGAGGTAGGACTCCAACCTGATTTAATTCCACTCAGGAAGGTCAAAGTAGTCATACTCATAGGAGAAAGTTTAAGAGTAAGGGTAGATCTAAATCCAAAACCAAGAATAAAAAATGCTATGGGTGTGAAAAAACTAGACATTTTATAAAGGACTGTTACAAAAAGAAAAATGAACAGAAACAAAAGGGGTGGATGAAGGAAATGTTGTAGAACCCATTACTATTGATGCCTATGCTATGACCGAACAAACTCCTAACCCTAATATTGCTAATGTTGTTAATGAAGAAAATCAAGTTTAGGAATGGATTCTAGACTCTAGTTGTACCTTCCATATGACCTCTAGGAGGAATTGACTTGTAGATTTTAAGAAAATAAATGGAGGAGAAATAGTGATGGGTAACAACATATCCTGTAAAGTTGAGGGCATAGGAAAGGTTACATTGAAATTTGAGAATGGATATATCTATACCCTTGAAAGGGTTAGATATGTTCCTGATTTGAACAGGAATCTGATTTCAATGGATGACCTAGATGATTTGGGCCTACAAGGTAAAATTGGTGATGGATTCTTAAAGGTGATTAAAGGCTCATGTCATCTTTAAGGGAATAAAAAGAAATGGAATTTATGTTGTTAAGGCCAGTATAATTAGTGATGAAGTTGCTGAATCTTCCAATGCTGAGATTAGCCCATGTAGGTGAGAAGGGTCTACAAATTCTTTACAAAATGGGTGTGTTTGGAGGGATTCCATATCTAAAGTGCCCTTTTGTGAAAATTGCACTTTAGGTAAGCAGCAAAGGCTGCATTTCAACACTTGAAAGTATAGGATCACCTCTATTTTAGAGTATATACATGCTGATCTGTGGGGGCCTTTATCTACTATCACTCAAGGAGGAAATAAATATTTTCTATCCTTGATTAATGACTATTCCAGGAAAGTTTGGGTCTACCTAATGAAACATAAATCTGAAACCTTAGAAAAGTTCAAAACTTGGAAAAACTTGATAGAAAATCAAACTGGGAAGAGAGTTAAAGTGCTTAGAACTTATAATGGCCTGGAATTCTGCAATAAGGAGTTTGATCAGGTCTGTAGTAATGCTGGAATTGATAGACATAGGACTGCACCTTATACTTCTCAGCAAAATAGAGTTGCTGAGAGGATGAACAAGACTTTATTGGATAAAGTGAGGTGTATGCTTATAAGTTCTGGTGTTCCCAAAGTCCTATGGGGTGAAGCTTTGATGACAGCTTCATACATTGTGAATAGAACACCTTCAAGTGCAGGTGATAAAACACCTGAAGGGCAATGGATTGGCCATGTCCTTGATTACTCATATTTAAGAATTTTTGGGTGTGCAGCCTATTCTCATCAGTGTTGGTAAGTTAGAACCTAGGGCCATTAAATGTGTTTTCTTAGGCTATCCTGATAGGGTAAAGGGCTATAGATTTTGGAGTAAGGAAACAAAGGGTTTTAAAATCATCACAAGTAGAGATGTTATTTTTGATGAGTCAAAAATGCCTTGTTTGAATAATATTAAGTCAAATGGTCATTCTAAAAAAGAAGAGAATAATAAAACCAGATTGCAGGTGGAGGTTGATGCTCCATCTAAACCTGTTATAGGTGAACAGGTGGAGGAAGAGGCAGAAAATGCTTCATATCCTCGTGAAAATGAAGAAGAAGGTGTGCAAGAAAGAATAGAAAATCAGCCTATAGAATTAGGTAATTATCAATTGTCTAGAGATAGGATAAGAAGGGAGATAAAAGAACCTGTTAGGTATAGAGATTACCTTTCACTTGCCGTTCTTTCTTATCAAGATCTTGTCTTTAAAGAAGCTATTAACAGCCAGCAATGTGTAAACTGGCAGGCTGCTATGAAAGATGAAATGGACTCCTTAATAAAAAATAAGACTTGGAACTTAGTTCCTAAACCTACTGGTAAGTCCATTGTTGTTGTAAATGGATATCTACTGTTAAGGAGGGAAATGATGAGAAAATGCCTATAAGATTTAAGGCTAGACTTGTAGCTATGGGGTTTACGCAAAAAGAAGACATAGATTATAATGAAATATTCTCCCTGGTAGTTAAATACACTACTATTAGAATTATGCTTGCTTTTGTAACACATTATAATCTTGAACTCGAACAAATGGATGTAAAAAGGGCCTTCTTGCATGGTGATCTTGATGAAATGATATACATGAAACAACCACATGGTTTTGTTGATGAATCTAAGCCTGAACATATTTGCTTGTTAAAAAGATCTTTGTATGGTTTAAAGCAATCTCCAAAACAATGGTATTTACGATTTGATAACTTTGTATCTACTATTGGTTTTACAACAAGTAAATTTGAACATTGTCTTTACTTTAAGTATGGTAAAGAAAATGAAATTATTGCTTTTATACTCTTGTATATTGATGATATGCTATTGATGGGACAAAATATGCATGTTGTCAATAATATTAAAGGATCTTTGAGCAAAGAATTTGAAATGAAAGACTTTGTCCATGCTAAAAGAATTTTGGGGATGAAAATAATTAGAAATAGGAATAATAGAACATTGAGTCTAAAACAAACTGGTTATATTAAGAAAATGTTAGTTAGATTTGCTATGAATAATGCAAAATATGTTACTCTCCCTTTAGCCAGCCATTCTTAACTAAGTAAGGACCAATGTCCAGTAAGTGAATCTGAGATTAAACAAATGGAAAAGATATCCTATGCTAATGCAGTAGGATCAGTCATGTATACCATGGTTTGCACTAGGCTTGATGTGGCTCATTCCATTAGCACAGTTAGCAGATTCATGGCTAACCCTGGACCTGAAGGTCTTGAACATTGTGTTGCTTTAAAATGGTTATTGAGGTATTTGAAAGGTTCATCACACTTAGGCTTAGTTTAGTGCTTGCAAAGAGGGTGTGGTACTTAAGGGCTTTGTTGATTCTGACTTTGCTGAAAATATGGACAACAGAAAATTGACCACGGCCTATGTGTTTACTTTGTGTGGAACTTGTATAAGTTGAAAATCACAACTCCAACTAGTTGTAGCTTTATCTACAACTGAGGCAGAATATATGGCTGCAACTGAGGCAATTAAAGAAGCCTTGTAGCTTAAAGGTTTACTTTCTGAAATAAATGAATTGAGCAGCCCTATTATACTATATTCAAACAGTCAAAGTGCAATACACCTATGTAAAAACCCAGTTTATCATGAAAGAACTAAACACATTGATGTAAAATTACATTTATTAAAGATATTGTCTCTAAAGAAATTTTGTTCCTTGAGAAAATTGCTACTAAATTTAATCCTGCAGACATGGGGACAAAGGTATTACCTTTGAACAAGTTTAGAACGTGTTTACAAATGTTGAATGTTGATATTGGGTAATTTTTGTGGTGTTTACAGGTAATAAACTTGATGCCAACTGGAAGTGCTGGGAAGCTTATGTTTTCCTTTTTTTTATTGGATATTATTTTTTAATAGAATTTGTATTATAGACTTCTTGTATTACCATTGGCATCAAGGTGGAGATTATTGGGTTGTGATGTCAGTCCAGCCCATTTTTTAGGCAATGATGAGATAAATGGCTTTCGGCCCAAGTACTAAACCTTAATCAATAACGTTATCTAAGATGACCCACTAACCCAAACCCGATATTCAGCCCAATTGTGTGTGAGTTGCTCTGGACCGTTGGATGAAGATACATATCAACGGTTGATTGTGTGTTACTATAAATATGGGTCTTTAACCCTAATTTGAGAGACTTCTTCATTTTCTCTCTTTTCTCCAGCAGTTTGGAACCTTTTGGGTTTTTGAGTTCTTCGTCTATTCATCTTCTATGTGTGAGTCGATCACTTTCTCTGAGTAAGATCTGAAATCTTCGTGTTTTCTGTATGTGAGTAAATCGATATCTGTGATTAGAGTCCAGATTTATCCATTGAAGCAACCCCACATTGGAGACTTGTGAGGGTTTCTGGTTTGTGGACGGGTCTCTTTATAAGTGAGAAAAGGTGATCTAAATGTCATCATTGGGGTACACTCTTAATATAACAATGAGAAAATATTTATGTTCGATAACTGTACTCGACATGACTAGAGATTGCACATTGGCCACGACTACAGTGTCCACTTTATCAAACAACTTATATAAGTTATGAAGTTATTATCTTTTCTGTCTGTCTTAAAATTATGCATATCTGCATTTATTTTCATAGGAGGGCTTGGAAAGGAGAGGCTCTAGTGAAATACTATATCTAAAATGAAGTGAGCGAGGTGGCTCGAACAGGTATGAAAATGAGGCCGATAAAGACCCCCTTCAAACAATCATTATTTCATGTACGTTACCTGGAGTTGTACCATGGGTAATGGGGACAAATTGTGGATCCTGTTTATGAGGAACTACTCTATTAAGGGGGTTTAGAACTTCTAAATTTTTCATTATTATTTCAATTTTGCATTTCATAACTGCACTTAAAGGGATTTAAAATCTTGTTTATGGGTTTAAGTTGTATGATGGAAAATATGGATTTGGTTTATGTTAATAATGTTTTTTGAATAACTTGTCTTTTAAATTTCCCATTGATTTCAACAAAACGATAAACATAATTTAGCAACAATATTGGAAACTTCCAAGGTTATGACAATTTTTTGTTCTTGTGGATAGAGAGTAATAATGCTAGACACAATGGAAGTAGAGTGATTAAAGAGGCTGAATATTTGGTTGCTAATTTAAGGAGGATGGGGCTTGTTAGTAAGTGAGTAAGGCTCATAGCAGAAAGATGAAAACAGTTTTGGTTCCTTGGAAGAAACCTCAAGGATGGTTTAGGTTGAATACAATGGCGCATTAAAAAGTGACAAATAGAGAATCTACTGGAGAGATTTATGTGGATTTCACGACTATTATGGAAAATATTGTATAATAGAAGTGGAACGTAAAGCACTTGTAACAGTTTATGTGCAGAGATGTACTAGAATTTGAGCTTTAGGATAAATATTCTTCAAAATTGCAATTCTAGATTACAAAATTTGTCAAGCTTTCCATCATTTCAAGTAACTTATAATTTTTAAGTGATGACTGATTTACAGATTAAAAGTCAAAGATTACTTTAGAAAGAAAGAACGTCTCACATCTTTTACAAAAGGCAAAACCTTTTCTTTACATGCCCGATTTTTGCCAAATCAAGCATTGTTCTATGTAGGTGTGGGCGCGGGTCGGTTCGGTTCGGTTCCAGGTGTGGGCGCGGGTCGGTTCGGTTCGGTTCTAAATGGAACCGAACCAAAATTTTCGGGTATCTTATAAATGGAACCGTCGGGTCCAAATATAATTATGGAACCGTTCGGGTTCGGTTCGGTTATGTACTATAATTAAATTTTTTAACATTTATAACAACATTATATAAATACAACTAATGATACATTCAATGGTTTTGGAATGTTAGAGACTAATAAACTTCCTTGTTCAAATGATCGCTACGGTCAAAGTTTCGGTCGGTAGAGGTCACAGCTTCAATCAGACGTCACAATGTCGGTCGACGATTGTATAGGTTTTGGAATATTAGCGATACTGTGAGAATGAGTACGAGAGTCGAGACAATGTTATGCACTTTAGTGTAGGTGTTTAAGGTTATTTAGTGGATTTGATCTTATTTGGCTAAGAAATGAAACAATAAAATGGGTAATTAGGCCAAAAATTAAAAAATTAGAAATAAAACAAATTATTGGGCCAAAAATTTCGATTTAGAAATTGTTAATTTGTTTAGAAAAAATTTAAATTAAAATAATTTGATTTACTTAATATAAAAAAAATTAGAAAGATTCGGTTCTTGGTCTAGAACCGATAACCGTACCGTACCCGTCGGTTCTTAATTCAGAAACCCGTTCAGGTATTTAATTTGACAAGAACCGTCGGGTTCGATTCGGTTCGGTTCGGTTCAAGAGATTTATCCAGCCCTAGTTCTATGAGTCGAAGGGAGAAATCTTTATTTTCTTCTATGGAGAGAGTTGCTAACCCACCTCTATAATTCAACTTTATTATTGTAATCGGTGCTGTTGTTTTTGTAATCATTCTTGTCGTCCATGATTATTTTTGATAACTGAAGTTGCTTTATTATAAATTTTGAAGTCAGTGGCCAGAGATTTTTGAAGGAAAAACGTGTTTCAAATGCACCTTAAATCGGGTCATTTTTGTAATTGTGTTGAATATTGGTCGAGATGTCTGAGGTGGCAACCTATGATTGGTCTAAACGATATTACTTGGACCTGTGTTTTTTATTTTTTTGCCCACTTGTGAACCGTTGGATCTGATGGACGGTGGAGACCTTTCAAGACTTTATTAACTCATGGTTTTCTAGAGGATATGGTGGGTTAGTCTTTCAGGTTTTCTAGCTTTAGACTCTCTGGTTTTTCTCTCTCTCTCTCAAAGAGTCTTCTTCTTTCTTCTTGGTTTTGAACCTGGAATTTGTCTACAGTGTTAATCACTGAGTAGTTCTTGTAAACTAGTGTTGCTATAGTAATTGATAGGCCTGAAATATTGGCTATCTATTGTAGGTCAGTCTTTGATAGTTAGAGAAGGTGTGTCCAGTTTGGGACAACTTTGAAAATGGCCAGTAGATTCTTCTTATTTTTCACAATAGCCTTTCTTATCAAAAGTACTATATTGCCCTTAATGAAATTATTTGCAAGATTTATTTTATATTTTTAAGGAATTGTCAATCAGGTCCTATATCTATATTTTTCAGTCTTTTGAACACCTTTAAATATTCTTTATATTTTAATAATTCTTCAAAGATTATAGGTTGACCTTTCTTAGTTATATATCCATTAAATAATCCTACTGAAATTTCTTCTTGGATATCCGTATGTTTAGTTATAATATCTTCTACTTTCCTTATTTCTTTATGAGTTCTTACAGGATCAAAACCTATATTATTCTTACAACTATAATCTATATCTCTATATATTTCTTCAATCTTTTCTTTACCAATAGGGAATATAACATCAGATTTTACATCTAATTTAAGCAGAAAAGAAACATCTTCTTCATCTAAAAATAAAATGAGATTATTATCATTATTAACAGTAGAAGTGGATGCTTGTGAATTGTTCATTAAAGATAATTAAAGCATAAGCATGTAAAAATAAGTAAATAACTTACAGTAATCAAGTGGAATAAACAGGTTTTCCCTCCAGTATGCTCTTATAGATGCTTTGCATGTACTTAATCAATCTTCTGAATCAAGTAAAGATTAAAAATGTTTTTTAAATCATTTGGGTCCACAACTGCTTCCGCAAAAGGTTTTTCAATTAAGGTTGCATTTCTCATTCTAGAGAACTAGCCGTGTTTCCACAGACGCTATCTCACAGTATCCAGAGTCTCTGTTTTCACCTCTATCCAAACTCTTTTCAGAATCAAGTTCCTACTTGGAA
>NW_019230887.1:414356-414742 GCF_002742605.1 Olea europaea var. sylvestris
CTGGCTTGTTTATGGAAATCAAGCATTATTTGTTCTGGTATAGTGACTTCATGTTCTTGGTATTTCCTAGGGGGTATATATTGTGCTAATTCTTCAAAATCTTTGTGTATGATAATATTATCAGTTATTTTTCTTAAATTGTTATGATGACTAGTACTAAAAGCAAAAATTGATTTTATGCTTATACTAATAGCCTTACTTCTTCGTAACATTTTTAAATTACCAATTCTATAATATAGATTGAAACTTTGGTCAATATTTTCATCATTTAATGATATTGCATAATTTGGTTTTACTGTAAATATTATCTTTTGATAGACTAAGTTTCCTACAACTGTTCCTAATAGAGCATTTATAGGATCTTGTAAGATTCTATTATCCATACA
>NW_019230887.1:416514-416707 GCF_002742605.1 Olea europaea var. sylvestris
AATTTCCTCATAATCTTCTTCTTCTGATGAGGATGTATCTAATTCATAAATACAACTACATTCACTACTTAAATCTTCAAAATATTCAATTGGTTCTATATCACTATCTTCTTGGAATTTTTCGTAAATTCTAAGAGTTTTTATATTTTGTTTATCTTTCTTTTTAGGACATTGAGGGGCAATGTGTCTTTTT
>NW_019230887.1:418123-476928 GCF_002742605.1 Olea europaea var. sylvestris
TCTAGGTTTTCTAGTCTTTTATGTATATCCTCAAAACTTTCATTCGTAGTGTTTTTAGGTAAATAGGGATAACTAGGTTTTTTATGTTTTTTAACCTTTTCCAAAAATTCTTCAATTATATTTTCTTCATCTACTATATTCATCATAATTTTTGGTTCGTAACATGGCTCTGATACCATTTGGTCGGAGTGTGCAGCGGAGGGGTTAATATTTTTGAGCCAATTAGATTCTTCATAAGTATTTAAAATGTCACAATAGAATTTATAAAATTCACTATTTTTTATTAATACTTTTTCTTGAATAATTATGTTTAATTTTTCAATTCTCCTTCTTAAATTAAGAATTAATTTATATATGTCTTTTTCCATTTTGATTGCTTCGTTATCTATGGAATCATTTTTATTTTTTATTTTTGGGTCTAAATATTCTATAAAGAAGTCTTTCAGATCTTCTTCTAGATAGATTAATTCGTTTTCTGTATAGATTTTTAGATCAATAAAATTTTGTATAGTATTTGGATCTAGATTTATTAAAAATTTATGATCTATATTTTCTTGAGGACTTATTTGAAGATTTTTAGACATTGTAATGGCTTTGGTTGCAATTTCTCTATTAAGGGTATTTTTGGAAAATTAGTTGTTTGGAGACTAGTTTTCAAATATTTTTATTTCTTAGGCTAATTTGGAAAATCAACCTTCTATTTAAGCTATAAAGCTATATTTCCCGTCCAGTTTGGAGATCCTTTGTGGATCGATGAACAAACTTTTTGTACTGAGTGGTTCTCTATATTTTCTAGATGGTTCTCTGTATTTTGCTCTATCTGTAAGGTAGTTTGCACATAGTGGATTGTGCTGATCCTGAGCCCCCATATTAAGTCATTTACGGCCGAATTGGGTGAACATTTTGCCGTGTTTTTTATTTTCTCTCACTGTGTGCTTGATTTACCATATTTCGTCAGTGTTTTTGGGCCAAAATTCCCAACAATTTTAAAATCAATACTGCATGTTAACTAGTTCCATTCTTATTGAGAACAAATGAAGTCCTCTCATTTAATGATTGAACAGATCCAACATTTTTTGTTCATTCAAAAAATATGAAGATGCCGACCCCCTCAATAGAGACGGGCATGTTTATGGGTGTATGTTTACATAGTTTTTTATGTAGAAGTGAAACCTAATGTATGGAGATTTATCGAATGGGGTTTTAATAGGGTAAAATTTGTCAGGCCTTAACACCACATGCATCAGAATTATACCTGTGTTTTATCTGTTCAAACTTAGTTGATAAAGAAGAATTTACACTGATATAATCCTACCCTCTATCAAACTAATATTAAATAATTCCGTGTTGTAAACACCGATTCAACTGAAAACTGGAAACTTTCCCCGTTATAGCTGGTTAACCAGCCAGGTGAATCGGCCCAGGGGCTAATTTTAGAATAGGTACTCCATCTATTTCTTAGATTGCAACTTGCAACCATTACTTCACTACATAATCCTTTTGCTTTTTCAATTGAAATTACTCAGTTAAATGTTTATAGTCTCACTTGTTACTCTTGACATAGATTGAGACATTATGTTTGACTGGACAGGTAAACAACCTATGATGAGTAACACCATAACCTGTCATGCATAAGGTCACACTAACATTGTCATGATCTTATTTGTCGTGCACTTTGTCAAAAAAAACACTTCAATAAATACAATGCAGACCCTCACTAATAATTGAACTTCTTAGATGAAGTGGTTAACATGACATCAAAAGAAGAAATAGGTTCAAGTCTCACTATCGCGCACATCTTTACTGTCTCATTGTCACTTGTCCCGTCTTTAAGATTCCAACATGGATCAAAGCCTTACTAAGCGATTGACATGGGTTTGAGTTTCAGTTACCCGGGAGAATATAAAAGTAAAAAAATAAAAAATTGAGTGTGCATGTGAGCGACATGTTAAAGAATGAAGACAACATTTAAATAAATAAGTACAACCCCTCTTTTTCTTTTAAATAAAATGTTGATTCATTTTTACTATTTACTTCAGTATTTTAGTTATATTTTAATGTATGGTTAGTTCAAAGTTAATTATTTTTATGTTTTGTTAACTAAACCCCTGTTTGAACCATATTTTCAAAGAAGAAAATAGAAATTTTTTTTACCGTTATTGTCAAACGCAAGTTCCACCTAAGAGAGATGAAGTCAAATATAGTGGTTGAAATTGGTCTCCAACGATCAAAATTTTCATTTTTTGTGGCTGAAAATATGGCTCAAACAGGGACTAAGTGTCTAAATAAAATATTTAACTCCATTGTTTTCTTCAAATGTTGTTGATTGTCGTAACACAGCCGATTGTTCCCCTCCTAACCAGAAATTTTGACTCCATCATTGACGATATGACTTGTTTGGACTTTTTCGAGATAACTAAATCTTATATTCATAAACAAAATATCGAAAAAAATAAATTTTCCAGATTGGAATCCAAAATCAGATATAGTATCATAATAAATCCTCTCAATATTTTAGTTAAAACACTTAAAGCAATTGATACTGAACTCAATGTTGTTAGAAAAGAAGCACAAAATTATGATTGCTTCCTGGTACGATTTCATTGTCAATTCTTTATATCATGAAAGAATATCAAAAAGATATTCTTTCTCCAATGAGCATTCAATGTTCATTGAATCGACTTCAAGTTAAAAGAATCTTTTGATCTGATTTTATTAAATCAGCATGGACTTGCTACCTAAACAATGATAACTGGGATAATGATAGCATGTTCGGTATATTATACTATATAGAATTGGACTTGAATAAAAGTTTACGGTAGAGACCCCACCTACATTTTGGAGATTCACTTTAAACGTATACCTATCAAGACGCACGTCCCCGCATGGGTATGGATGTGGTGAACTTTTGTTATATATTCAAGTACTTACTATTCGAACTTTGCAGTAAAACGTGACACACCCACTTTTAATGTCTAAAAAAATTATTATATATTTTTAAATATTGAGAATCTATACTGAAAAACAAAAGGTTGGGGTACTTCGTTGGATGTTACAGTAGGAAACATAATTTTGTTAAAATTTTCATATAATTGTCTTGAAGGAAAAATATATTTGACTTCCCCTCGTTCAGTCAATAATATTTTTGTTCATATCATTAAAATTTCATATAGTTGCACCAATTGATTTTGTAAGAGTGAGTGTTTCATGGGTTGCTGCAATTTACTTCCATGGGGTAGGTTTTGCAGTCTATTTAGAACCTTTGTAGGCACCAGTGTACGGACAAACTTTTGTTCTCTGGTCCACTGGAGCACATCCCGCGATTTACCTCCCTCACGATGCTCCAGGGGCGGCGCGGTAAGAGCCCTCAAGGTTTGAGTTCAACCTATTTGAAACCAATTCTACTTTGACAGATTATCTTACTCATATTTGCGAATAATTCATGAATCCCTTTTAGTTTTTAAACGATGCTCATTATTCTTTTTTGAAATTGCTAATTTTTTGGTGTATGAAATTTCAGGAAATAAGCATCTGGATCCTGATCTGCAAAAGTCATATGAGTGAATATTTATAAAAATTCATTTATTTTTTAATAATAATATATATCAGCCGTGGCCATAAGACTCATAACCTCCAATGTAGGTGGTTGTGGACCTCATTGCCTTCACTTTACTATTAATTTTGTTTTTTAGTAACAATGAAGGCAGTGCTGCCATGTAAATGATGGTTATGGTCACTACTAATAAACAACATTACTCTTTATTATTCTCCTTCTTTAGGGAGAAGTTCATTTTCGTCAAGATCAATCCATGGCTTATGTATTGTCCGAGAGAGGAGAGGTTGAGCCCCTTGAAAAAGAGGGTAAATTTATTTATTATTTATTATTCGTTTATTAATTATGGGCAAGATTGTCTTTTTGACTCCTACTTAATTAACATTCATTTGGGAGTTATATTGTTTTTCTTATGTTGCGCCACTTTTACTTAAACTAAAGTTTCAACATTTACTTATTGCCAAACTTACGTTTTAATTTTCAACAATCTACTATTTAATAAGTCTTGTTTGATCTTAATGATTCCAATTATTTTTAAGTGTGCTAAGCAATAAGGGGTAAATATTTCATCACTTTTAATTTGTTTTGTTTGCTTATTTGAAAATGTGAAGGGTAAATAAGTCTTTTTATGTCATTTCAACATATTGTTTTGGATGGAATTGTCATTAACGACAAAATTTACATTTTAATTGAAGGTTAATAAAAAGAATAAGGCGAGAAAAGTTGAGTGTATGTGCGACAATGAGCAAAAGTTGAGGACTATTACGGACGAAAATGATGATTTCCACAATAAAAGATAAAGATAAGGGTAAAAATACCAAAAAATGAAAGGTGTGAACGTTTTGCAGAATAACATTGAAAAGTAAGAACGCTTTGTGCTAATTACCCTTAATCCTAATACATAAAGATTGTGACTAGAAGTGCCAAAGAGAGAATTGGTTAGGGTTGGTGGTTGCAATTTATCCACAAAATTTATGCGAAAAGCTCAAGACTCAAATATTTTTGTGCCTGTAAATCTAATTATTGAAAATCTCAATATATAGTCACCCAAAAACCTGAAAAGGAAAAGGAAAAACAAAATGTGTGAAACACAACCAAAAACATAAAATTGTTATCAAAGCACTTTAGATATACTCTTCATGACCAAAAATTATTATATTTTTTCGTTTCTGTTGCAAACTAATAATTTATGAATAATCATTATACTTTTGCATCTCTAATTCTAACTTACAAATATAATGTTGTGGTTCTCAATAAATTACACATAGGAGCTTTGACTCTTTCTCCATTCTCTTGTTCTTATTCTCTTTTCCTTTAATTTTATTGGACATTATCTGTACGAAATTGGTTTTATGTACAAGATTTTTTCCTATGGAAATTAGATTAATCTTGGCATGATGCCCTATAATCAAATCCATCAAAAAAAATTCATGCATGAGTTGCCTTTATACATAATTATGCCACAAAATGTTATCGGTTATTATTATTATTATTATTTTTTCAGAATGAAGGTAAATAAACAATAGTTTTTTTATTACTATAGATCAATATTATAGTAGATACATATATTATCAATATCTACAAGAATATTAAATTGATACTCGTGAAAAGACATAATTTTATATATAATATGGAAGAATTTGTTGCTCTCTAAGAAGTACAAATATGGGCATATCAATATTCTAGACGAACATCATGTCGTCACTGAAGAAGCACGACTTCTTTATTTTTAAGAATATTATGCTATTGCAACATAGAAGCATAAAATTTATACGTATCGATAATATAGAAAAATATTGCATTGTTATTGAAGAATAACAAATTTATGTATATCAATATTTTGTTCATACTCCCGAATAAATATAATGTCATAAATTTCGATACTCTAAAATAATATTGTGATTTATAATAATAGTTGACTAAGTTTAGGCTCCAGAAGAAACATAATTAAGATCTTATTTAGTAGAGAGTTTTTAACAATAAATTTTGTAAATGTGATTTTTTTTTTAAATGTGATTTAAAAATAAGAAAAAGTTATAGGTGAACGTAAAAAATTAGGGTATTTGGCGCAAAAAATCCTTACCTTTCGAGGTTATTGTGGAAAACGTCCCTACCTTTCATTTTTTGGCATTTTTGCCCTTATTTACCACCTTTCTTGCGCTGAAGGTCCTTTTCACTGTTTTTTGACGATTTTGCCCTCTATTCAAATAAAAGAAAAAGAATAGAATAGAAAACAAAAGAATTAATTGCAACTAATACCCCAAAATTTCAAAAAATTACAAATTAGTAATAAATATAGGAGTTAATAGCCCAAATGGTTACTAAACTTTGCCAAAGGTCTAAAAAGGTCATTGAACTTTTTTAAATACAAAAAGAAAAAAAAACAAAAAAACCAACAAAAAAAATTGAAGAAACGGGCCCCACCAACGAAAAAAGGAAAAAAAAATAAGGAAGGTGAAAATGGAGGAAGGTGAAAAGTAAACCAAAAATTATTTTTTATTTTTTCAGTCGTACATTTTTAATCAAAATTTATTGAAAATTTTATTTTTAAAAATAAAGAAAAAAAATATAGATTAGTTTTGCTAAAAATAAAATTTTCAATAAATTTTGATTAAAAATGTACGACTGAAAAAATAAAAAATAATTTTTGGTTTACTTTTCACCTTCCTCCATTTTCACATTCCTTATTTTATTTTTATTATTATTATTTTTGGTCCTTTTTTTTGTTGGTGGTGCCCGTTTCTTTAATTTTTTTGTTGGTTTTTTTGGTTTTTTTTTCTTTTTGTATTTAAAAAAATGACCTTTTTGGACCTTTGGCAAAGTTGAGTAACCATTTGGGCTATTAACTCCTATATTTATTACTAATTTGTAATTTTTTGAAATTTTGGGGTATTAGTTGCAATTAATTCTTTTGTTTTCTATTCTATTCTTTTTCTTTTATTTGAATAGAGGGCAAAATCGTCAAAAAACAGTGAAAAGGACCTTCAGCGCAAGAAATGTGGTAAATAAGGGCAAAAATGCCAAAAAATGAAAGGTAGGGACGTTTTCCACAATAACCTCGAAAGGTAAGGATGTTTTGCGCCAATTACCCTAAAAAATTATTTTATTGGAAGAATATGAAATTAAAAAGGTGTTTGAAAAAAAAAAGGGCGAAACGAGGACTAAATATAATATGATTAATTATCATATAAAAAGCACAACTTAACTACATAAATTTCGAGAAGAATATTAGTTTGTTGTTTTTGAAGAAACCAAAACTTTATACAAATCAATATTCTAAAATAATATTGTTTGTCTTGAATTCAACTTTGTACAAGCATAACTTATATACAAATATTTTTAAGCGTACTGGTATTGATACTCATATGGTGAAAATATTTAGGATCTTCAAGGTATACGGACCTCCATGATATTATTATATTCTTTTTATTTGGAATTTCGTACTCGTAAATTTCCTTCTATTCGAGTAATACTATTTGTAGATAATATTATACATAATGATAACAAGAAAAATTATAATAAATGAATTTCTTTTCTTTTCGTCTCTTTTTCTTTTTCTTTCTCTTACATGTCATTATTATGTACGATATTATGTACAAAATCAAATAGCATTACTCCTTTCTTGATTAGTAGTTTCTCTTAATAAATAAATAGTGATTTTGGGACTTTAGGCACATGAAGTTGATGACCAATTATTTAACTAATATTATTTAATCTCACTGAAGTTGCAACCCCAAATCAGATTATGCTAATGTAATATTAAATGATAAATGAAACTAAATGGCTCGTGTAATTTAACCTATCATTGAGCACCTCCTAAACTGGGTTTGCAACTTCAGAGAGATTATATAGCATTACTCATGGTTTCCCTAAGAATTAATATCTTTCATGGAAGTTATGACATTACTTATTAAGCCATTTTTTCAAATTTAATATTCAGATTTTAATTTAAATCAAAATCAACAATTTATTTTAACAACACATTTTATATCACCAACAATTTTTTAGTCACATATTTCATCAACCTTTATTAAAATCCAATAAAAAATCGATTTTAATTCCCTAAAGCAGGGCTAAATTGTATGGCCTATAAGTAAGCGAAGGCCTAAAAAAATTCATTTCTTTTTAAATTATGGATTTCTATTGGTCATCATACTATTTAAAAATATATCAAAAAATTATATGTAATTTATATTAAATACACATTTTATAAGATCTACAACTTTTTAGTCACATATTTCATCAACCTTTATTAAAATTCAATAAAAAGTCGATTTTAATCCCCTAAAGCAGGGCTAAATTGTATGGCCTATAAGTAAGCGAAAATGGGGTCAAAAAAATTCATTCTTTTTAAATTATGGATTTCTAGTGGTCATCATACTATTTAAAAATACATAAAAAAAAATTACATGATCTTTCAGAAGAAAGATGTCTATGCATGAATTTTCCAACTTGTTTGAATTTGTTTTTGATGTTTGACCTAATAGCTTTAAAATACATGAAGTTGGTTATGGCACGTAATTTTCAAATTGAGATTTTTCAGTACATTATAGTCTATTTTTTTATACATCTAATATCAATTCTAAGACTATAGAGGAATGGTTTTTGGTACAATATGGGTGATACGATATGGGTGAATAATTGGCATGCTTTTAATTTTTCTAGTTCATATTAACTTGTAGATGGCGCTACATTGATATTGTTCAAATTTTCCCCGTATTTGCTATAATTATTCAGTAATGCTACTCAACCCGGGATAAAATCCCGGGTTTGGAGCCAGGGGTCGAGGTGACATGATTTGAAATCCGCGGCCCCATGTGCTGCAAGATTGAGAGGGTTGAGGTCACGCCACCTCGGCCTTGGATCGGAACCTGGGATTTAATCCCGAGTTCTACAGCACGGTAGATAATTATTTGATTCATTGTTGATTTGGGAAAGTGAGATTAGACAATATTCTATTATTCACATATTGTTAGTATTTATCATATGTTCAAACACTTCAAAATTATGAAGCATTTATAAAAGGTATAATTTATAAATAAATAGAAGTGGTGTGATATAGGGATAATAACTGTATGCTCATTGAAATATGTTGTTAAAAATGAAATTTAATCATTTATAGAGGTGTAAAATGGAGATTTAGCTTGGTATGGTACAAATTTTTTCAAATCTCATTTTTTTTCTCAAAAATATTTTTAGTCACTCCTAATATTGCTAGAAAAGGTATCTATTGATTCTCTCACATTTTTGTTGGACCATACATATGATAATGTCCTTCCCGGGCGAGATATCTGATTCAAGTTCAAGATGATCCAACTGAGTCAAAGTAAAGGGCAATAACTCATTCTTAAAATCAATATTCTTAAGATCCCAGAGTCGAGTGAAAAGATGAGAAAGCTCTTCATTCCTTGCATGTGAACCATAATTTTTCTTAGGGTTAAATTCACTGATGACCACCCAACTTTTATACTTAGTGTCATCATGGTCACACAATTTGATTTTATTTCACCATGCCACCGAATTTCATATTTAGTGTCATCATGACCACTCAATTTAATTTTATTTCACCATAGCTACCTAATTTCATATATTATTTCATTATGGCCACCAAATTTCATATAACATTTCATCATTATCATCTTATTTCTTTTCACTAATTTTAAAAGGGGATAAAACAATAACTTTGCAAAGTTACTGTTATTTATGCATAATGTAAAGTTACCATTTTTAGCTCTTTTAAAATTAGTGAAAATTGTAATAAAAAAAAAAAGTTAGGTAACCATAATGAAATGTTATATGAAATTGAGAGACCGGTGAAATTTTATATGAAATTGGGTGGCTACAGTGAAATAATATTAAATTGGATGGCCGTAATAATACTAAGTATTAAGTTATGTGATTATGATGAAATAAAATCAAACTGATTAATCATAATGACACTACATATAAAGTTGAATGGTCGTAAGTGAATTTAACTCTTTTTCCCAACATTTAATCATACAGTTTCCAAAGATTTCACAAAATCTACTTTTAAATAAGTTACATCACACACACTCTTTAATGCAATCTTCTCTTCTGATCTTCTTCCATTCCGAATCTGATAGGTTCCAGATTATGTAAAATGATGGGTGCGCATGCACCTGATTAAATCCGAGGATCTGTCTAAAACACTGTACACGTCGATCCATGTTCTTGTCCACGTTGACGGTGTAGAATTATTAGATGCAAAAAATAACAGTTAACGCGTTACACTGGATTCATCGGCTTAGTACTTTAAAAACCCCCGGAATTTCGTTACCCATGAGCGTGTAGCAGTGCAGTCATTTCTGCACTTTTCGGGGAAAAATTAATATAAAAATATTTATTAATTAAAATAAACAAAAATCACGCGTTTCATTTTCTTCTCCGGCGTGCTTCGCCGGAAAATTCTGTACGTCGAATCACTGCAGGTTAATCATCCGGCAGAGGTAATTTTTTTGGCGATACAAATGAGTTCTCTCTATTGCTCTGTGCTCCATTTTATAGGGTTAGGGCTAATCTCTGTTTTGATCACGCTCTTCTGTTTCTCACTATCATTGATCATTTAATGAATGTAACTTTGTTCAACGTATGTATTTTTTTATCATTTTTCTAAAATTGATTTTGGGGCGTTTTAGGTTTTTATTGAGTGAAATAGAGTTTTCAAGTTGAATCGGTTGTTAATTTTGGTGGAGCACTCAATGCTGTATCACCCCCCCCCCCCCCCCCCCCCTGTTTTTTTTTTTTTACAATCCCTCTTTTTTTCAACAAATACGTCAAAATAGAGGCACAAATACACTCTTGTTAGATCCCCTAATTGCTTGAACCCCCCGGCCTTGTTTTTATTGTTTGAAGACTGATGTCAAGTTTTTTGATTTTCTACATTGTTTTAAATTTTTATATTCTTGCATGTGGCATTGGCTAACACAGATAAAGTGGCTCGATAAAGATACGCAGCTGCTTCAGGAAGGGAGTTGATCAATGATTTAACATTTCCTTCATCGAAGATTGAGTGAAAAATGGTAAAATTCCAAATTCGATTAGGAAATTGACATGAACTTTTTTTTTTTTTTAGAGGCATAATTTTTCATCATTGTGTTTTTTTGTATGGGATTTTTATATGAATCGCTATCTGGTGACTTGTTAATTAATTTGATTTTTATGCTCCCTGTCTATACTGTGCGGTGACTTTCGCATCCTGTTTGAATTCTAGTTTGTATACAAATTCTCATCCTGTTTTAGGATCCTCCTCCAAAATTTCTGTATCGGTAGTTTAATATATCAATGATGTATAATTTCCTGATATCCTCACATGTTCCGTCCACTGTTCAGTAAAGTGACCAGACAATCACTGTGTAGGTGTTCATGTATTCGACAATGTATTGATACATAAATTGATATATACATACAACCACCAGTTGGAGATGGTTCAAAGATGGCTCTAGTATCTTCCTGTTTCTTTCTGATTTGTAATGTTAACAATGTTCTTTTCTTTTAGATTCTACAAATCTTAATTAATGTTATTGGTTTTTGGTAAATATCCTATGCTGAGGAACAAGGGAATTTAAATGCTGCCAGTAAGACTAGCTTTTTCCTGTTTTCTAATCTGGGATCCTGTTTACCTCGTGAACGCGCTGATAATTGATCTTGTCAAGGATGTAAATGAGATTTTAACAATAAAGATAAAAAGGAAAATGTATGATGAATCGTCATTCCTGTTCCACAATGCATACACCATAAAAGGAATTTGAAAAGGCAAATTTTAAGTTGCTTCTGTAAGATCCAATCACATACGCAGATTGCTATTAATATGAAATTAATGAGTTTTCCACACACGTGAACATTATTTATGTGCTTTTCACCTTATATTTAATTAATGTGTATACCTGTACACAAGGTTCCCCAGTTTGTTAACCTTAACAAACTCGTCATGATTTATCGTAGTTTTCTGGCAATCGTTCCATCTTTGACCTTTCAAACACTCGTCGAGTGTCACATTGTGTCAGACATCAGTTTGTTGTAGTCTAAAGCATCATGCTCGAAGTACATTTGCTGTGGAGGGAATTCTCAGGTGTGATATCAGAGAGTGCTGCAAGGAGATAAATTCTTATTTCATGTATAATTGAGTTGTTCCTTGTCGGTCATTGGCATTCTTGCTCCTCTACCACCTCATTCTCTTCCTTATTTCTATCCTATGTTTAGACTTTCGTTCTCAACGGTATTGTTGTTGCCAGGCACAATTGCCTCTTTACTTTATGATTTTGAACTTCTTAATTTTCTGCAATGGGATGGCCTCATTATTTGATTTAAAAAAGTATGTAACCCTGTATTTATGACTCTATCTTACTTGAATTTTCTTTTAAAGAAATATCTATAATTTGGAGTATACAGTTTTCAGATAGCATGCTTGTGTTACAAAATTATAAACTGTTCTTCATTATTATTTTATCCACATTTCTAATGCTCGGTGTCATATATGCTTTTCTTTATCGATCTCCTTCTCATATATGGAATTCATCAATATTCCTTTTGGACTATATTTAGTAACTTCGTCAATTGTATCAAGTTCTCGTCCATCCTTAAACCCCAGGTGGAAAGAATGAACTAAGGTGAGAAGGTAATGTGGCGATAAGTGGCACAACATTGTTTTTGTTAACTTTATTTCAATAATAAAAATTTGACAGTCTTCTCAGAACAAGAGCATTTGGATATCCCGGGACCATGGCTCTTTGGCTAATGGAGAGATGGATTATGACACTTCTGCTAGAATTGAACAAAAACGTGCTCATCAGTGGTCAATGGATTCATCTGAACAAGAGCTATTCAGCAACAAGAAGCAAGCAGTAGAACCTGCTAGCAATAGCCCTACTTTAGGAGCCGAAAACATGAGCATGTCTCTGTTCGGCAACAGTCCCAGTACTCAGTCAGATCAAATAAGCGACTGCCTGTTCGGAACCAAGCTTGTCAGGAGTTCAAGTTTTGCTGATAAGAATGCATCCGTCTTTGTTCCTGGGGATCTGAATATGGGAAAGAAGGGTTTTGTGGATCAGTTAGAAAATAATTCATCTATATGTTTATCAATGTTTCGGGATGTGGAAGTTCCCTTGTGTCTGAATACTGGCGTTAGAAAAGTCAAAGTCAACCAGGTTGTCTCAGAGAATCAACTCTCTGAATTTGTGGGGGAATCTTTCAACCCTGGAGACAAGAATAAAATTACTAGTCCCACCTTTCACAGGACAGGTAATGGCGTGTCACTTGCACCAGCTTATAATACTGGAGATAGAAGTACCATTATGGAACCTGTCTTCTGTAAGACGAATGAAAATTCTATTTCAGTGGAACAGGCCTCCAACAAGAGAGATGGCAATTTTATGCTAATGGGTCATCACTATGACAATCTGCTATCTATTGGTCAAGCTTTTGACAAAAGGAATTACAATTTTATTTCGATTGGGGAACAGTGTGAAAAGGAAAACGGCAATTTAATGTCAATTGGTCCTAATTACTTCAAGGGCAATGAAAATTTCATTGCAATGGATGCTTTCTACAATAAAGCAAATGAAGATTTTTTGTCAGCAGGTCCTACTTGTGATAAAGGGGTGATAGACATTACGTCAATGACTTCACTTCACGGTCAGCAGGATGCTACTGTTGCATCACTAGGAAATATCTACAATTATGGAAATTCCAGTATCCTAACAACGGGTCAAACCCATAATAATGGAAAAGGCACTACTATATCTTTTGGGGTCTTCCAGGACAATCCTGATGAAAGTGATCCTTCTGGAAGGTCCATAAGCAACCATGATGGTTTACTAAATCAATTCTCGGCTCAACCATCTGAGGAATTAGGACAAAAGGGTTCTTTGAATTTCCCGAGTACTACCATTGTTTCAGCATCTACTTCAAGGACAGGTAGCAGCCCCAAGAATAAGGAGCAAAAGACAACTAAAAAGGTCCCTTCAAACAACTTCCCTTCAAATGTTAAAAGTTTATTATCAACTGGTATACTTGATGGAGTTCCTGTGAAGTATGTTTCATGGTCAAGGGAGGTGAGTTCTGAGATTCTTTTGTCTTCCATTCTGTTTAAGGGTTTTTGCCTTGACCACAATAACATTTGTGCATGCAGAAAAATCTTCAAGGAGTGGTAAATGGGACTGGTTACTTGTGTGCCTGCAAGGAGTGCAAATTTTCCAATGTAAACGTTACTGATACCTCTCACCGATAGTTCCATTTCTATTGTTCAAGGTGGCATCCTACTGCCTACTAACATTCTATTCCATACTTATATTTTGCAGGAGGTTAATGCTTACGAGTTTGAGCGTCATGCTGGTTGCAAGACCAAACACCCAAATAATCACATTTACTTCGAGAATGGGAAGACTATTTATGCAGTGGTCCAAGAACTGAAGAGTACCCCTCAAGACAAGCTCTTTGAGACAATAGAAAAAGTTACTGGATCTTCTGTAAACCAGAAAAATTTCCGTACTTGGAAAGGTGATTATTTTTAATTTCTTCATGGAAGGATATTTTGACTTTTTTTATCCCTGGAACGATGAATATGTTTTATAAGTCTGCATGTGAGACAATCTTTCCTCTCTTTTCCTTCTCAGCTTCATATCAAGCTGCAACCCGTGAACTTCAGCGTATTTATGGGAAGGATGAAGTGGCTGTGCCATCCTGATATGTTGTCTGGTGCCGAAATTTTGGAGGTTGGTTGACAGCTGATGTGCATGTAGATTGTGTACATGACCATGGGAATTATACAACTTATATGGAGCATTAGACTTGTTAGGAATTGAATGCTGATCTACAAATTGATCTTTCGAACATTTTACTGCTATTCTGTTTTCTTCTGGGTAAGATATTTTCTGTGAAAAGTAAATGTATTAGAAGCTTCCCCCACCCAAAAAGATTTGGTTCCTTGTTATTTTGGCGTCTGGTTATATTGATTGTGGTAGTCTGATCAATATAAAAAAGGGAAGAGCTTAGCAGAAATCCAAGACCTGAGATTTTATTTCTTCCAAAAATTCCCAGATCTCAAATTAAACAAACTTAAATTTTGCCAAAAAAAAAAAACTATTATTTGTCTGACTATAGAAGTGTACAACCAGCCGTGTCGTTCGGGGTGGTTATCTCTTTGGCCATGTCATGTCAAACCATCCAATCACCACTGGAACCTAAATTACCCTCGAGAAAATTAATAAATGGCAAAACTAGGGAGGTATATTTAATTGAAATTTTTCTTTCAATATTTCTCTTTATTTTCTTTTCTGCGAATATTAAAGTTATGATTAAAAATTATTTTTTCTATTGATTATATCTGTTTTTATTTTTCTTTCTCTCTATTTTATTGTTTTTTTCTATTTTCTATGAAAAAACTAAATTGGATCATTTTAACTTTCTTTCCATTCATTTTTGTGAAAAATATTTATTTTTAATCAAATTTTAAAATGTTATAAAGATTAATATATAATTAAAATTTTAATATATTAACTTTTTATTTATTCTTTAAAGGTATGTTATATTAATAATACTGAATATTAAATTTATTATTTTGAGTATTATTTATTCAGCCCTCGTTTGAGCCTCATTCTTTAAAAAAAAAATAAAAAAATAAAAAAAAAAAAAAATATATATATATATATATATATATATATATATTCTTAAACAGTGTATTGATATCATTTCAGTCATATATTTTTTAATAAAATAATATTATACGTAAATTCTAAACTTTTACTTATTTTTTAACTTCACATTTTCCATCAATACACCATTCAAAAATTTATTTTCTTTCCAAAATGGGCTCAAACAAGGATTTAATTAAGATTTTATATTTTTATTCATTTTAAAATATTTTTTATAATATCAGTGAGGGGGAGGGGAAAGAGAATAGGAATTGTAAGAACCATCGTCTTGTATGTAAAAATTTCACATTATTACATTATGTTCATGTGAATTTTACTTCAAATGAAAGTTTTCAAAAATCTTTTGAATAAAAGTTTTAAAATAAAAGTCTAGACTTCTACTAATTCTATACAAATCTATCAAAAATCTACGAAATCTATAGAAGTCATCACTTTAAAAAAGTCTATTAAAATTTTCAAAAGTTCCAATTGAATACAACCCTAAAATTCCAAAAAATATTTACGTATATTTAATATCTTTTTTCATTAAATTAATATATTTTTTAAATGTTAAATCTTATGTTGACATATTTTAACACATACAATTTTACATTTTATTGGACAGGTTTGTAAATTTTTTTTAAAGCGAAAACGAGAAAAAATTCATATGAGTAGATATTTGAAAGCACAAACATCCAGCAGTTCTTCCATTTCAATCACTTATATCCGCGATACACTATTAAAAGCACAAATAATATGATTCATCAAGATTGCAAGTTAAATCAAAGATTAAAGACTACCCATTTACAAAATCATGAAATGTAAACCATAAAAAGAGAAAGTAACCTTGAATTACTGTGTAGGAGATGATGAATAGTGCAAGTCAATTTTGGATCCCATTTGGCCCCAATTTCGTGGAAATAAAAATGGATGGAATAATGTTTTTTTTTTTTAAATGAGTGGTTAAAAAAGAAAGAAAATTTTTCGATTTACGTGTAATATTATTTTATGAAAAATTGTGTGGTTGAAAATAGACAAGAAAAAAATAAAATGAATAGAATGAAAATTAATAGTCGGAGTTGGATTTCTCCCTTTTTCCTCTTTTTTTTATTTTATCTCTAATCTATCCCTTTTGAAATGAAGGCATTTGTAAGATTTTAAATTTTTTACCTTTTATTTTTAATAAAAGTCTGGTCAAAAAGTCTGGTCAACAGCTTTTTTGCTAAACGGGTCGGGGCACCCGGCCAATTGCCTAATTTTTCTTGTTTGGGTAGTCCTACAAGTGATTTTATAGCAATGTTAAATCAAGATGGTATGCACTTATATGGCCGATGACACTTGATGTAATAATCCAGGGTTAATTATATGAATGGTCACTGAACTTTGTTCTATGTTACTATTTAGTCACTGAACTTAAAAATGTAACTCAATGGTCACTGAACTTCGTCAAGTGTTACTATTTCATAACCGAACTTTAAAATGTATATCAATGGTCACCGAATTTTGTATCGTGTTACCCATCCGTCACTCAAATGAAAAAATCAGTTACGTCCAACAAACGGCATCAATTCGAGTGACGAATGGGTAACACGGTGCAAATTTCGGTGACCATTGAGATACATTTTAAAGTTCGATTATGAAGTAGTAACACTTAGCAAAGTTCAGTGACCATTAAGTTACATTTTTAAATACAATGACTAAGTAGTAATATAGTTGAAAAATCAAATCGACCTCAGTTACATTGGCACTATTCGAACATTTTTGTACTTTTATTTAATTTTTCTTTGTCAATTTTTTTTAGTGTTCTAACTATTTCTCTTTCAATCTTTTTATGCGGAGCTTGAGATACGGTGAACTGATACCAATTGATCTAAAAATTAAACGTACTTTTTCACCATGATAGATGAATATTAGCAACAATTCTATTTTTATTTAGTTTATAGGTCTCTGATTTTCTGTTTCCTTTTTTTTCCTTCATTTTCTTTGATTTCTTCTTTCATAAAGGTCGATTTGAAAAGTTTAGCCTTTTTTGATCCCCATTTTGAGGGATAAAATGAATTTTTGAATAATATATTAATGGAAAATGTGTAGTTAAAAAATAAGAAAAAAATTTGGATTTGCTTGTAATATTATTTTATTGAAAAACGTGTGATTAAAAGATATCAAATCACTGTTTAAGAATATTTTTTTTTTTTAAAGAATGTGAATCAAACAAGGGCTTAATAATTCGATTTCAAAATATATCTTAATGGTCACTGAACTTAAAAATGTAACTCAATGGTCACTGAATTTCGTCAAGTGTTACTAATTCATAACTGAACTTTAAAATGTATCTCAATAGTCACCGAACTTTGCACCGTGTTACTCATCTGTCACTCAAGTTGACGCCGCTTGTTGGACTTAACAGATTTTTCCATTTGAGTGACGGATGGGTAACACTGTGCAAAGTTCGGTGACTATTGAAATACATTTTAAAGTTCGATTATGAATTAGTAACATTTGGCTAAATTCAATGATCATTGAATTACATTTTTAAGTTTAATGACTAAATAGTAACATAAGGCAAAGTTCAGTGATTATTCATATAATTAACCCTAATAATCTATTTAACAAGACAACTCATTTGATGTGTACGTCGCATACTATCAGTTAGGTATTGTTTGATATGATTTATTTTCTATGAAAAAAAATTTCCACCTTCCACCTTTTGCATGTGTTTGATGGCAAAAATTTTCTAGAGAATTTCTTTCGCGTCATCATGTGATGCATTTTCCATCAATCGATGAGAATTGGATTTTTCAGCCTTTTTTTTTTTTCAACAATGGGAACAAATTCTATCAACAATTATAAAAAAAATTTATCACTTTAATCGACAATTTTCATGAAAAAAAATGCCAAACGAATACCAGAAGATCGTGAAAAATTATACCAATCAAACACATTTAATTAAAAATTATAAGTAAAACAAGTTCTAGACAATTCAATTCCCTAAAATTCATTTTCTTTCCACCCAAATTTCATTCTTATAATCAAATAGACCCTTGATGTGATATCTTGCGAGCTAATTAGAAAACAGCTAATAAAATGGAAACTTATCAGACAAGATTATACAGTCAACTGAATTCTTGTTGGTCCCATCAAATATAATTTTCCAGAAACAGTTTGGTGTGACAAATCTTGAACTTGAGTGACCATTGCATAGTCACATTCTAATTTATATATATGAGTGTGTATCATCATAATTCAATTTCTTGGACCGGATAACAATGGCCCCGCAATCAAAAATCCTGAAAAGAGAAGGAAAAAGTCTCTTGGACATTGTCTCCCAATGGTTCAATAGCTTTTGAAATGAAATCCAAGTTCTAAAAAAGCTCAATCTTAATCCATTATAAATATCACAGATTTAAACCAATTCCAAACAACTTTCTAGCCCACAGAAAAAGAAATGATAGAAAAAACCAATCACAGATGTTGAGAGCAAGCCACATACAGCACTGTACATAAATTACAAAATCAAATCTCAAAACACTTCAGGTAAACTCAATCTCTTATCAACATCTAACCCCTTCCAATGCTTTCAAAAGTAATCCCTAGATTGTGCTATTGAAAAAGGTTAGTCACTGTCCACCACCAACTTTTGTTGCAAGAAGAATCCTTCAATAAAACAAAACAATTTCGCATCACTCCCGAGGACAATATAATGTTTGTACATTGCTCCTCGTAGATTTTAAGAGGCATTAATCAACCAAGAAGCTTGTGCTTTATGGCTGCATCCAGGAGTAGTTGAACGCAGTTCTTTAATATCAAGATGATGCATTCCTCTTTTCTTCAAGTATCGCACCCTCTCTAAGTGCAATTTGTGCCTCATTTTCCTTCCCTAAAGCGAAAAGGGCAGCAGCTTGCAAGTAAGATGCTATATGCCAAATAGGAGAAATAACTTGTGCTTGTACCGCATCATTGAGGGCCTCCTGTGGCATATCACTCATGAGATAAGACAAACAACGGCGAGCAAACACAGTTGGGGAGACCATTGTACCACCGTCAATAAACTGCAGTAACAGTTATAGGAGAGTGATGATTATTAGACTGCCGAAAATTATCAAAGTACACAAGAGTTGATAGGACAACAGCAATACTGTAGTGGAAGAAACCAAATAAGTCAGAGATCAAACAATGATTTTTGTACTTTTATCGCATCCATCCTTCAAAAATGTGTGTGAGTTAATTTATAGGCAGGTAATTATTTTCCTTACCTGCGTGTAACATTCAATTGCAACCCCAAAATCTTTATGCCGGAAAGCTACATCACCCTTTTTCTTGGAGTTCAAAGTTTCCTGCATTTGATTTGTCCACATCTGGAATGAAAGCTGCATATGGTAAAAATACAATTGTAAGGTAGACCCAATAACACTCTCTTGTTGAAAGTTGTAATAAACTGGTATATTCAAACAATATAAAAAGCATTTTAGCAATTATCATCCACGAATGACCATGTTATGTGGGGTATAAGGTTAGAGGAGGTGGGTGTGTGTGTTTTGGAAGTGGAAAATGACTTTTAAGTATGCAAACCTCTGTAGCCGCTCCCTCGTCATCTTTGTACCCAAGTTTTTCTAGTATCTCGTGTATGGCAGTCAAATCCATTCTTAAGCACGCATCACCAAGTGCGGATAGAGACATAGCCTCGCTACCATGAGGAATGCCCATTAATACATGGGAAGGAACCTACAAGAGGAAATACGAACAATACAGATTGATATAATACACCAGTCTCATAGAATCACAATAATGAAAGTGGCCATAATTCGACCACAGAGCAAGTATTTTACCTTCCAATTTTTTATACAAGGAACTATGACATTCATATGGAGATAGAAGAATATCTAGAGAAGTAGGTCTACGATAATACCAGATACTAAAACTCTATCAACAATTGCAAGCAATTGGCAAATATTACATCAGTCAAACCAGCTTTCGCTACTGAAACTAACATTAGGATATTTCATAATTTCAAATAGGCAACCAATTGACAGTTCAATCATTCTTGAACTAGGGGATTCAAAGTCAAAGAAGATTAACTATCAAGAACTGTCCTCTGCTCCAGTTATTCTATATTCAAACAAAAGTTCCCAATAAATACTGTCGGAATTATACAATCTTGCTTATGCCAGTCTAACTAGATCTGGTAGTAACTGAATCATCCTTAATGACTAACCGCCTAAAAAAATAGATTAATTGAAATTGCTTCGTTGAAGCTAATTCATTGTGAATCTCTATAACGAATGTAACGCGTTATTTATGGTGTTGTAGCCACTTACAACACAATCCTAGCAAGTAGAATCCTATGTAACAGTTAAGACGCAAGTTGAGAGTGGCAAACTCTGCATACAAGAATAAAAAATAAAAATGTACAAAAGCAAACAAATAATTTTTTTAAAACTACTCAAATATAAATAGTTTTATGTTCAGAGAGAAAATCAACCTCAGTTTCCTTCTGAAGAGGAATCAATGCAGCAACTAATGATTTTGGATTTGGCCTCTCACGGGGTTCGTATTGCAAACACCTTGACGCTAGACGTACTAACTCAGTTCCATCATCATTTGAAAATTGACCTTCCAAGCAAGAATCAGTTAGCATCTGAAGGTTCCGATCCTTTATCAAATCAAGGGCCTGAGACATTGAATCTACTATTAGATGCCTTACATAATTAAATACAAGTACATTGCAAAGCTGCTCAGAAATTAAAAGAAAGGAATGCAAACAACCAAAAATAAAGGAGTTAAAGGAGACTAATAAGTCAATTTTATGAGTAATCTTCATATATGGTCCAACAGATCTCTCTGTCATGATACGATTCACAGACAAATTCTGACATGAAAGAAGGAAGATATAATGTGGTTAAAGTACATATTCAAGGTGCCTACATTTTGACAGATGAACCTTTAAATAGCAGATACTTTATACAGAACTCTTTTATCATGGTCAGGTCAAATGATTCGATCAACGTGTTACAGGCTTCCCCATCTATCTCTGAAGCACCGAAAGGAACTTGACATGCCTCCACATCTCATTACAGGAAAAAAGGGAGAAAGGGCTTTTGGTGTTTAACAAATCAATGAAGTATGAGACATCATAGAAGTTATCTCCCTCAAGTTCTAATCAACTTACTTCAATTAAGATGCTTAAAGTAATCAATAATACACCCGGTATCTACAATCGGCCTCTTAACACGACTCCTATCATTTGTAGATAGGTACATGGGTTGCATTGTCAACACACTAATATCTAATTCGGTTGTTTTATGTATAAACTAAAATTTCTGCCGCCAAAGAGAGGAATGGAAGCAGATAGAAGACATTATTGGCATGTTTGGTAGCACAGATAAGGTGGTACTTGATAGCATTAACTAATAAAAAGAAGTTAAACTTTGTTTAAAGAACTTTACAACTTCATAGTGCTTGCCAAATATGCACCATGTGCACAAGGGTTCACTACTAAATTTGCACTGTCTTTCCATACATTTATATGTGGCATCGACAGGCCAAGTTACAATTTTTTTCCTTAAAGAAATTATATGATTACGAAACTGCAATATGTGTAAAACAATGAGTTCACACAGAAAATGTTAGTTGTTATAAGGGAGACAGATCACTGGTGGGTGTACCTTGCATACACTGACGAAAGGTTTTTAAAGCTAAATTCAGATGATAACTATCTCAAGTACGAATGTGTCAGTGCATTACAACTAATATCTTCCCGGAAGTAAATCTAAGATAGTTTTTCCACGCTGGTAATTATACAATATGATTAGCTAGCACACCTTGTACTTCAAAAGTCATCTTGCATTCTCAACAAAAGACTTACATGGCTTGGAGGAATGTGTTTTCCACTGAGAAGGTCAAGTAAAAGTGTGCCAAAGCTGTATGTTACACTTTCTGGACTAACTCTTCCTACAAAATTGAAAATTAAAGATAAATTAGTTAACGGTCCAAGAACATAAGTATCAATGTGGATTTACGTAGAACATAGAAAGAATTACAAATATCAATAACCAAACAAATAAGATGAATTAGATATCAAGTCAACATCTAATGCATACAGTGTAGTTAATCAAAAAATTCAAATTGATAATAATTTGAAAATACATAAAAGATCCAAATTGAGCCTGCATCAAATTGTCTATCTTTACTATCCATAGAAAAAAGAACACGTAACTCAGCGTGTAGTTTCCTTTGAAGCATCTAACCTAGAATTTTATAGGTTACAGAAACCCCACCACCCCAACCAACCCTCTTTTCTTAAAAATCAAAAAGAAAAGGGAAGGCTAAAATGGAACCCAAAACGAACATACCCGGAAATAATTGAAATGCATTATGAAACACAATGGTAAACTTGGATCATGCTCCAAAAGGACACAAGACAAAACTTTAAGCTTCTCCAAAAATTCCAAGAGAAACTGAGGATATCAGAAGGCTCAGCTTCTTTATACAAACCCATTGAAGCAACTGTTGATCTATATAGATTTTCAACACGCAAAAATTACATCCTAGAGGTTGACTAATCGACGTATGTCATGCCATAGGGAAAAAATACCATATCAAAGTAATTCCACTTCTGTTTGGTAAGCAAATTCTTCCTTTCAAGTTTAATTATCAAAAGCAAATGTGATTAATCAATTAGCTAAACCATGTCATCCCACGATCATTAACTTAATATGTGTATGTTTAAAAATTTTTATCAACGGGTCAAACTTCAATTTTAACAACACATTGCATGGGACTCACAACTTTTATCAACTTTTCAACCACAAGTTTCATCAACTTTTACTAGAATCTACTATAACTTTTACAAAAAGCTTTGTCAAACAACCGTTAATTTACTTTTAAGAATCTTTACCAGAATTATAGAAGTTCTTTATATCCCAGAATCATAACAATATGCTTTGATCTTAGAACTCGTTGCTTGAAAACTTTCAGATTTCATCCAAATCCCAGAATATATCAAAGTTTTTAATTTTTATTTCGGTTTACTAATATAAGAATGTCATACTACATCAAGAAACAACTACAGTGTAAACATAATGATTAGAGGAGTTCCTCAGAAAATGTTAATAATATTTTACCCCCCACATATTATTGGTGCATCAACCCTTGAACTTTCAATTACACCATTCTCCACCTCACACTTCTCATTAATTCCCAACCCCACTCCATTAGCTAGTTTTGCCAAGTCAATACCAGTACAACAAATGATGTAAACTTAGGTCAAAGTACAAGGTATTACACATTGATGCCATGTAATTATCGTCCCTCTTAGTTTGTGATGCCTCCCCCCACCCCAACAATGTACTGAGAAAATGTAACTTGCCCACATGCCAGGACTGAAACACTTTGTCTCTTTATATGGGTTAAATGTGAAGAGTTTTGACTTCCAGTATGTGATGGATCAGCATACAGCAAAACAGTTTATAATAAAACTCCAGCCCAAACTTATAGGCCAAATGCATGTTATTCTTGGATTTTTCCCCCTGGGAGTACTGTAATATGGTACATAAGAAACAGTCAGTGGGTTTTGTTTGGGATATTAAGTAGCAGTAACCTAGCTTCTCCCGACTACAAAAGATTATTATCATTTCACTTTCAGCAATCAGGAACAGTCTCATGTTTCATGATTTACAGACAAAGCTCACACAGAGAGAAAGCTAATAAACTGCGAGTAAATATTAGTGTTAAAATAATATATGAAGCTATTCTGATACAAAATCTCCGATGATTTGTGGTAGTTCCCAAACGTGAACAGTGGCTTCTTACTTTAAATTGCATTGAGTTCGTATTCTCACTAGGTGAGCATTGAGCAAGAATACCAGATGTATTATGGATGGTTTAAACACACAGTAAATTTGAGTGAAAAATTCATCATAGAAAATTTTGATAGCTGAGCATGGTGTGGACAAAGTTGCTAGCATTTATTCTTGACTTCAAATAATATAAGTGGTGATCATCTTATCGGAAAGATGATGGCAGGAAAATTTTCATAATAGAACTCATTGATCTCAAAGCATGTCATTCAAGAAACAAATATTAATGACTGCCATTTAAAACTAATTTGGCTTATGGGATTTATTTCTGGAGTGAGAGATAGTACCAGTCCTTAGGTACTCCGGTGGAGTAAATGCCAAGTTAGTGCTGTAGCTCTTTCCATCTCTACTGTTCTTCATCAAACCAAAGCATGACAATCTGGGATTACCATCCTGCGACAAAAAGCGGAAAGAAAAAACAGAAGTGAAAAATTAGAACTATGAGTTTGTCCACTTCAAAGAATGTAGACTCAAGGAGAAAAGAGACAGGATCAACATAATTTCATACTTACATCATCAAAGACTATTCTGTAAGCATTAAGATCATGATAAAGTGCACGTCCTTTGCTTGTACAATATTCTAGGGCTTGCGCAATATATAAAGCCACCCTTAACCGCATTGCCCACTTCAATGGTTGTGTCTCCCCTGAATCAACACACAAATGAAACATAACAATAGCATTTGAAACATAACAATAGCAAATACATGAATGACCCAAGTACAATTAGGTTATAATGAAAGAGAAAACAAGTGAGTAAACTTAATCCCCATGTACTAACAGTCAAAGAAATCAAAGAAGTCCAAAAGTTAAAAATTAAAACTCTTTAACTGTGAGAAACAAAATCCAAAAAATGACATTCGATATATACTCCAGCATCTATGCCTACACAGCTTTTCTTCATTTTGATCACATCTCGTGTTAGCAGGGAGAAAGGAGTTTTTGGAAATGAGGCACTAATATAATCAGTTTCAGTCATCACTGTTCACTAAATTGGCGTAAACATTAACAGATGCAACAACTTAGCCACTTTAAATGTCAGCAAATGTCCTTAGAGTTAAAAAAATTGAATAGAAATATAAAAGCAAAGGTCAGCTCAAACTTTATTTTTTATTTTTTATTTTTTTCATTTAGGGAGTACAAGAGTAAACGATGTAGAAGAGCATTTGATGCAGATGGTCGTTCTTGTGATATGTTAGTGCCCCAGATTAGTGCATTATGCTTACAATTTTAGACACCACCACATGGTGAAAAGAGAGTACCTTGTATTTCAAACAAATACAGACGAAGCTATGTGGCAGCAAAGAAAAATCGGTTGAAAGTGGAAATGAACCAACATTCATTATTCATAATTACTATGCATATAGAAGAACATCTATGTGATAATATTAAAAAAATAATAATAATAATAATAATAATAATTTGGAATAGCTATAAAAAGATTGCACGTTATGTGCTCACAGTGAAATAGATGTTTTGCAAGTGTCTCGTTGGGCATGAACTCTGCAATAAGTAACCTCTCATCTCCTTCACAGCAGCAGCCAATCAAATTTGCCAATCTGTGGCTCCGTAGTTGACCAACAGCTCTCGCTTCTTCCTAAAGTTTCATTAAGGAATTTTTTTTATTACAATCTAAGCAATTGAGTAAACTGTGACGCTTATAAAACTACAAGAGTGTCATAAAACCAAATATCATTAAGCTCTAAGTAAGTCATCATTACCCTGAACCTCTAAATACAGAGAGAGAAGAAAAAATTACACAACGTCAGCTAATAAATAAATCTGACCTCACAAAATAATAACTCCAAAAATTGAGGTGAACTGAAACTAGACATAGGATGAACAAGACTCCAATTATATCACAGTAGTTAGTTAACAAAGACCACCTTTAAAATAGCATCCAAAGCAAGAATACAACATTCAAAGAGCTACTTACCAAGAACTGCCGGGAATCGGGCCAAGCCGATCTGTTAAATCGTTTGACAGCAACACGCCTCTGATTCTCCAGCTTTCCCTTGTAAACGACATTAGGGGCTTTCTCCCCATGCTCTGAAACAATGTTCTCTACTGCGAAGCCAGATGTAGCCACCCTCAGTTGTTCGATGGAGTATTCACGAAATGTAGGCAAATCGCTAACTTCACCATTTTCCTCATTTTCTGCCAAATAAATGAAGATACCATGAAAACAGAATTTTTGATCGCACAAAAGGAAAGAGGGAACTGTACACAAAAATGGGAAGCAGTAAAAATTTTAACACACCAGCATTATGCGCCTCATGCACTGGTCCATTTTGCTCCGATGTAAAACAACATGAAGTGAGTTTAAAACACTTGCAGCCCATCTTGAGTTTAGACCACTTGCAGCCCATCTTGAGTTTTGAACACTTGCAGCCCATCCCAAGACCACCAATCAGAAGCAAACACAATTGAGCCTTCAAAATGCCACAAAAACGACAAATTCTTTAGCTCACATCTTACCTCAAATGTTCAATAATATTTTTTAGTTTTTACAAGATTAAAATCCTTTAATAGTCACGAATAAAAGCTGATAGTATTGCAGCAAAGGTATAGCTCGCATCAACACTTGCTCCAGTATGAGTGTGCTGCATATGTATGTCTGCGATGAGTATACCCATTAATGTGTGCACTTATCCGGTGCGTTATTATAATTGGTAGCTGCTTTGATAATGCAAAAGTTCCAATAATTTCGTCATAACCGTCAACCACTTGTTATAAAACAGCCCATGAGTCAGTATCTTTTTATTAATCCATAAACACAGAACAATTGTTTTCACACCAAACACGAGTTACTCCTATTTAATACCCTAACAAGCTAAAGTGGTAAACTAGTTCGGATAAACATTTAATTGTAAGAAAAAGGCACAAGTAAGAAACATAAATACTCGTGTTCCATTTGCAGTCCGAGTTACGTACAGAAATAAAGCTTTTCAGTTCAATCTCAATTCACAAGTCAGCCAAAAAACTAAAAAGTATCAGTAATTTAAATTATGATAAAATTACTTTAGTAAATATTCAAATCTGGGTCAATTCTGAAACACAAAAATCATCTCTTTCTGAATCCCGGAGATTCCAACTTTTTGCAACGCCTCCCAGGAAAGGAACCTTTTTAGCCCGAGTCAACACAGTAAATTCACCTGACCAGAAAAAGCAAGCTCAATCAATCAAAGTCATCACTAAAAACCCATAATCCAAAATATAACACCAACCCATTAGTCAAAAAACAAAGAATCAACTGAAACTCATTTTACAACATTTAAAAAAAAAAAAAAAAAATCCCGTATGCCACGAATGAAAAATAAACAAAACCTATAAATGCTACAGAAACAATAAATGAACATTAAAAGATCTCCATGATTACCGATTTGGTCAAAGCACAAAGCGAAAGACTTCAATTATACGTCTGTTCAGGTAATTATTTTTGTATGGAAAGTTCTCTGTACAGGTGGTTGCTGAATAGAGTCTAAAAAGATGGATCAGAAAGATGGACCAAAAATATTCAGAGGTATATATGTAGAGACAGGTGTGTGTGAATATGGATTTTTAGATACAGATGTATTTGTGCACTGTGTGCGTCTCTTGTGTAGATCTCCAGTTTATGCAGCATCAGGGACACTTAACCCTTTTCTTCTGTCTTTCCACCGACTCAATGTCCATTTTTCCTACAAAAATTCTTTCCCAATTCTTAGTGATTAAAATCAATTATTTAATTTGACTAGAAGTATTCAGTCTTATATTTCATGATACTCACCAATTTTCAATAACATATTTCATCAAAATTTTCTACCAAACGAGGGTTTACTAAACTTTCATACTTTGCCACGTGTTTAAACATTTTATTAGTGTAAATATATTTTTAAGTTACTTAGCTCAAATTAATTTTTTGTCTGTTATTTTTTTAAATTAATCGTCATTTTTTACTTCTTCACTCACGTATGAAACTTACTTTTCTCTATGACGATCAAAAAATTGATTCTCAAAATCATTGCTGACCATACCCTTATTTATGAGAAATTACTCACAAAAAAAAATGTGCTTTTAAATGGGAAGTCTAAATTTATTTACAGAAAAAGTAAATTTTGAATATAACCCCTGTTTGTTTTCCATTCTTTTTCTATTAAAATGAAAAATATGACCGTTATCAATTACATCAAACCACCAAATTTAAATTTCTATCCCTTGTGTGGGGCCTATAATGAATATATTTTTCATTCTTATTTTTACAAAAATGAGAAACAAACGCTCCTATAGATCAACGTGCTCTTAGTGCATTTGGAGTGCTCGTTTATTAGCTTTCAATTGCGTGAATTTTCTATTAGGAAATTTATCCAATTCTTTTTTATATTTTCCGTGGGAAATTGTCAAAATAACATCTTTTATTCTTCGTTTACGTAGGGGAGGACTTACGGTATTATTAGAAATTAAATTTCAGGCAGCTTTGCACTTTCTAATTAACAATTGTAAAAGACATTCCACGATGACTTGTCGTCGGATTTTTTTCCAATTGACTTTTTGCAATTCCCTTGAATATTTATTATTGATACTAATAAATTAAATTAAATAGTTTAACACTTGAATAAATTGAGAGCTCAACGTTAAATATTCTACAATCTAAATAAAAAAAAATTAATTTTTATGCTATGTTTCAATGTAAACAAATGGATAAGCGTCGTTTGGCATGCTTAAATCAAAAGAGTTTTTTTCAAAATAAAAAATAAAATATGTGATTAAAATTAGTTGTTGATTTTGATTTTAAAATTTAATCTACGTCGAACAGAGGGTAAATGTCATATAATTATTTAACTAACTAATGTTTCTTTATTATAAAATCAAAAAAATAAAGTTCTAGATTTTTAGTCGATCTTGATAAAAATTGATGGAATGTGTAATTGAAAAGTTGTAAGATCTATAAAATGTAATTAAAATTAATAATTGACGTTGCCTTGAATTAAAATATATTTTTGTAGCTGAATCTAATAGGGTTTAATGTGTAAATTTATTGTTAGGGTAGATTTTGTTGTGTAAAACGTATTAGTTTTTAATATTAATTAGGTTAAGATGACAAATTATTATACGTCATAAAAATATGAAATACTATAATATCTTGTATCATCTTAAAATTTCATTTATAAAATATATTGTTTCAGCATTAACAAAAGAAAAATAATACTAAATAACCGTTAAGGGAAAAAAAATGTCATATTAACTATATCAAACATACATACAAATTAATGTGCAGGAAAATACATTGCTATAAACTAATAAGCATAATTAAAACTTATTTTAGAAAAGCTTCAAATGGGAGCTTCTCTGAACAACTTTAAAATGTTATTTTTATGTCGATAAATACTTCTTTTATCACACTTTTTTCAATCATATATTCACCAAAAAGTCATTTTCACATTTCTATATAATTTTTCCATACTTTTTATTTTTCAACAACAATATATTCTCCAAGAAATTCACTTTTTACAAAATTATTTTTTCAAAAATCAATTTAAACAATGATGCGTTAGTACTTTTTGGCCTTTTAAAGTGCTTTTGAGATCTTAAAAAAAGCCCTCCCAACACACATTAAACCTACATCAAATAAAGAAGAAAATATTAATCAACATATAAGAGTTTGAATTGCTCACCTTATCATTATTGATCTTTTAAGATGAAATTTCAAATTTTAATATAGTATCAAAAATTAAGCTCAAACGAGAAATTGAATTTCCAAATTGGTGTGCTCCAACGAGCTCTATCTTGATGTAGCATATTAAGAAATAAAGTTCACATTGAACTACGATAAAACATAATATTGATCTTTTATGATGAAATTCCAACTCTTGATAAATATATTGATTGAAAACTAAATTTAGATTTAACTTGAATGTTGTTAGAAATAGTAAAAATTCATAGAATCCTAATTCTAAGATATTCACTGAAGTATCCTAAATATTTCATAGATTTAAATCAATCTTTGTCATTCGTTAAAATAAAGCGATACAAACTAAACTAGCATGCAACTCTCACTCTCTAAAATATTTATATTCCTCCACTACATTGTCCTACATCAAAATATCACTTAAAACGCTCTGAATTTGAGTGAATTGTCCAAATGGTCACTAAACTTTGCAAAAGGTTTTCAAAGGGTCATTAAACTTTAAAAATCACCTAAATGGTCATTGAACTTTGTAAAAGATTTCTACTGAGTCACTGAACTTTAAAAATTACCTAAATGGTCACTGAACTTTGTAAAAAATTTCCCAAGGATCACTAAGTTCAGTGATCTCATGAAAGCCTTTTACAAAGTTCAGTGATTTCGTGAAAACTTTTTGCAAAGTTCTGTGACCATTTAGGTGATTTTAAAAGTTCGACGATCCTGTAAAAACATTTTGCAAAGTTCAGTGACCATTTATTTGATTTTTAAAGTTTAGTGACCCCTTTGAAGCTTTTTACAAAGTTCAGTGATCATTTAGGCTATTCACTCCTCTGAATTTTAATAGCTCAAAGCGTTATTAAACATAATTTTCTTTAAGCCAAGCGATAATTTAAATGAATAAAAAACGTGGAATGAAATTCGACCAAGTTAATACACAATGGAAATAATAAATTTTGTATCCAAATAAACCTGCATATTTTAAGTGTTATACCGTAAGTCCAATCAATTTTGGACATGAACGCTATTAATATATAATTGATATAATTTTATGGCAGATCTGTTATTTAATTAGTATTTAATTAAATTAAATAATAGAGTCCGTAAATTCAAATATTGATAATTTGTTAATTATAAGGAGTTGTAATTGTGAGATACAAATTACATATAATTGAATTTTAAATATACATGATCATAAATAATAATAATAATAATAAGATACGGACATCGTCATTAAGGATAGATCATAACGTGTGGCATTTCTTGCTTGTGAAGTATATAGTTGATCTCACAAGTTAAAGTGTGGCGATACTTAAATGTACACGTGGATATTTTGTTATAAAACAAAACGTTAGAGACCCGCTAGGAGATTCCTCATGGATAACTATTTGAGTGTCAGTGATTAATCTATAACGTTCGATAGTGGAATTGGTCCTTTAACTTGAGGTCATTATAGTGCCTTATATGATGACAGTCATACTTTGATGATGTTGGATGTTGCTCTGCTAATGGCCGCTAATACGACATCGTTCGAGTATATCAAGAATCATATAAATGTTATGAATAATTAATAGAGGATTCGTTACCCTTAGATAGTAAGAAATTATGATCCACAATTCATTCAATTAAATTTATAACGAAATCAGTGGCCAAGGTGTACTCATAAGTCGAAAATGAGATTTTGACTTATATTGACTTAATAGTGGAATGAAAGATATGATCAATAATTGGGATTGACACACTTCCATTATCGTTATTGATCGGATCATATTGATAGATGGATTATAATTTCACGGTAAACGAACAAATTTTGTTTTGTCATACCACGAGACATTTTTTGTCACATGTATTGCCCTAACACATTACTAGATGTTAATCTGGAACAGTGAATGTGAATTGGTGGTGTTTTAATTTATTAATTTTGATTAGATCAAAATAATAATTCATGTCGTTAGGTATCGTAATTGGGAACCTGATGAGTCACACACAAAATGAGAACTAGAAGATTGTAATTTGTCAATTAATTAATTTAACAAGCGTTTGATAAATTAATTAATTCATGAATCGGATTTAGTTAAATGAGTTAATTGAATGTTGGACTGGGTCAGGATATAGGTCAAGCCCGTTTAAGCTTATATAAAAATAAGTGGCTAGTGGTTGGAATTTGTAGAGAAATCAAATTTTTATTGCTGAAACAAGAGCAGAAAAATCCTGGCTCTCATACAATCTTGTTCTCTGTGCGAAATTCTATTGGAGGCTGCACAATTGGACAGTTGTGGATGACATATCAAGATTGCCGGGACCCAAAAAAAGCAAAGGAGTTTGCAGATTTCGCAAAAAAGATACAATTTCTATCTAAACACAAAACAAATTTTTGGTGGGAATTGAAATTTGTTTTATTTTTCACTACGCATGATAAGCAAATTCCCAACACAAACTTCCTCCAATTTATTCAAGCATACATTTGAAATTTCCAAAAAACCAAAACCAGTTTCTCCCGTCTCGCAGAAAGCTTTAAAATTTCTTTTGACACAATTGTAAGGTCTATTTTGTAATCGGCAATTTTCTAGAATAAAAATAATAAATTATTAGAATTGTATTAGGATTTAATTATATTGCAATCAAAGTCAAAATAATTTCCGAATAGTCTAAGTTAGGGTAAGCGTAGTTTGGGGTTGATAGAGTCTAAAGAAAAGTCAAAGAAATCCTAAAAGAAGATCAAGATTTAGACTTGAAGAAGTTGATATAGAGTGAGACATATTCTGGCTAGCCTATTGCTTAGCCGGTGCTTAAGTGACAGAAGCATAATACCTATCGCTAGCCTAGTGCTAGACTGGCACTCGAACAATAAGTGCGTCGCTAACCCAAGCTCAAGCGATGTTGTTATGAGACGGAATCCATTTTGCTTTAAAAATACGTGATTTTCTTTCCTATTTCATCCCAAATACTTTCCCTATAAATATATGACCCCATGAATGTCCAAAATATTATTGAATCATATTATTCCATAGCGATAGTTCCTTGAGGATCCAAATCATCATTCATTGATCTTGTGATTCAACCATTGTTAATAAAATCTTTCCAAGTCAAAGTTATTTCTTTAAGTCATAAATTATTCCATTAATTGAGATATATATTGAGCCATATATTTTTATATTCTTAGACATTAAATCAATGATCAAGACAGAAAGATCATTTGATCAAGCACAAACCCGAAGAAAAGAGAAATTCTTCATTTAATCCACGAGGGATAAATCGATTCTAGGGATTGGGAGCTGTTGCAAAAAACAAATTCAGAAGGACTGGATAAGATACTAAGAGTCGGGATCTAGCATGCAGTCTAGGAGGGCTAAGGTATAAACCAGAAGTCAGGATTTGTTTTCAAAGAGCACACCTTTAGTAGGATCAAGGGATATTGTAGGAAATTAGGTTAAAAGTTCTATGAGGTAGACGGGTTTGGTTTGTACTGTAAGTTTGCTTTGATTTATATTGGATTACTAATTGGAAAAGTGTTTAGAGTTTTAAATCGGTTGAGATTTCTCCGTGATCATCTTTGGTGTTCTTTATTGCTTTATTGTTCAAACTAATTTGATTGACTAATTACCTAGAACAATTAAAAGTAACATCTTAATTTTTAATTGTTTATTTTTTTATTTTTGCTTTTCTAAATAAATCAGTTAATTAGAACTTTCAAGTGGTATTAGAGCATAAATTTGATCATTGACCTCATTAGTCTAGATAAATCAGTATCGTTCCTCCTTATTTTGATGGCAGTAATTATGCCTATTGGAAGGATAGAATGGAGTTTTCCTTAAATCTATGGATGGGCGAGTTTGGGTGAGTGTTCCAAATGGTTAGACTGCTCCTATTACTATCGTGAATAATGTAGTTACCCCCCATCCCTATTGCCAATTGGACTAAGACAATTTAGAAGAATGTAATTGGAATAGTGAACCTCTTCTTGCTTTATTTATGGTCGTGTCGCCTGATGGGTTTAATCGAGTGTTGATATGTGAGACTAGTAAAGAAGTTTTGAACACATGAGTGGAACTAGATCGTTAAGAACTCTAATCTGTAAATGTTGACTACTGGATTTGAGAAAATTATGATGAAAGATGATGAGTCGTTCGATTATTTCTGTGCTAAACTGAATAATATAGTCAACCCTAGTTTCAATTTAGGTGAGCAAATTCCAGAGGCTAAGATAGGGAGAAAAGTGAGGAGATCCCTATCTGAAAAATTAAAATCTAAGGCGACTTCTATTGAAGAGAGTAAGGACCTAGATGCTATTAAAATTGAAGAACTTGTAGTATCTCATCGAACATTTGAGCTTAACATACCTCACTCTAGGAAAGGAAAATTCATAGCCCTTAATACAGTTAGGAAATCTATAAATTATGCATCTGATGATGAAAAACTTAAGGATGATGACATTGCCTTCATTGCTAGGAAATTTTAGAAATCCATTCAAAATAAGAACAGATCTTTTGAGAGATATAAGAGTGAATCTAGTATATCAAGGAGAGAGCAACGTTAGAAGAGTAATATTAGAGATTCTTGGAAGAAGTCTGCAAGGTGTCATGAGTGTCAGGGTTTCGTAATGTGAAATTTGAGTATCCTAACCCGAAGAGAGACCTATGCAAAGCCATGAATATGACTCTCACTGATGACAAGTCTAGCTTGTATAATCAAAGTGAGAAGTCATCTCATAATGATACAAGAAAGTATATGGCATTCACTTCTATGGTGAAAAGTGAGTCACTTGAGGATAAGGAGAAATCTAATGCTTCACAGGAAAGGTCGAAAGATGATCTCAACATATATAAAGCATTTGATGAGCTATTTTAGGATTGCTTTAAGTTGAAAAATGTTAATAGGGCTGATTTTAAGAAGCTGCATAAGATGGAGCTAGGGAGAGAAATACTCATATTTGACCTTCAGGAGTCTATTGGAAATTTTAGTGAATTAAGACTAGTCAATGAAAACTACAGATTGGGTTTAAAACCCTAACGAGTGACCTTGAGAAATCCAATGCTCAACTTCTTTATTTTATAAGTGGATCTCAGAAACTTGACAATCTTTTAAGGTTAAATAAGCTTGATAGTAATAAGGGCAGTTTAGGATATAAACAAATAGATTATAATGTTGCCAGTACTTCCAAGACTATTTTTGCCCTACAACCAACCAGTCTAAGTATGTTACAAATTTTGAACCTAAGAACAAGAGTATCTTAGACGTAGAACCAACTGGCCTAGAAATCAATATTAGTAACCATGTAGATTTGGATCTAAGTTTATCCATATGTGTCATAATTTTGGTGAGCTTAGACATATAAAACCTAGGTGTCACAAACTTTTGAATAGGAATGGAAGTCAGAATATATCTAGCCGGGTTGACTTCCTTACTATTAAATTAGTCACTTAATCGAGCTGATGACAAAATGACTAAAATTAATTATACTTCTAAGAAAGTTTGTGTTAAAAAGAGTGATATAAGAGATTATGAATCTGGTCATGGTGCTCTTGAAGAAAAGAGTGATGGTATAAACCCAATAAGTAGATACTTTGGTGTATGCACATACATTATTCATGATTTTTGTATTCATGCATGCACATATGTTTCATTGTATATTACGAGTTTCCTTTTTCAATGTATAAATTTTCTTTTTCCTATCAAAAAGCACATTTTTTCCTCTCACTTTTCGTTTATATTTTTAGTGTAATCTTTTCTCCATTAAGCGACTAAAATGACCTATGTAATGAGCTTTGGGCCTATAAATATACAACCCCATAAATGTCCTAAATGTTGATGAATCCTATTATTCCATAGAGATAGTTCTTGAAGATCCAAATCATCATTCATCGATCCGAGATTCAACCATTGTTCATAAAATCTTTTCAAGTCCAGATATTTCTTCGAACTATAAATTATTCCATTAATTGATATATACATTGAGCTATATATTTTTTATATCCTTAGACATTAAATCATCGATCAAGACACAAAGATCATTTGATCAAGCACAACCCAAAGAACAAGAAATTCTTCGTTTAACACATTGAAGATAAGTCGATACCAGGGATTAGGAACTCTTGCAGAAGCACGAATTCGGAAACATTAAGGTGAGGTACTAGGAGTTGAGACCTGGTGTCAAGAGCACGCAGTCTAGAAATGCCAAGATATAAACCAGGAGCCAAAAATTTTGTTTTGAAGGAATACACCTTTAGTGGGACCTGTTCGTACTATAAGTTTGCTTTGATTTATAGTGGATTATTGACCGGTAAAGTGCCCAAATTTTTACCCAGTTGCAGTTTTTAAGTAATCATCTTTGACATTCTTTACTGCTTTATTTATTGATTTTGACGTTCAAACTATATGGTAATTGAGGTTGGTTGACTAATCACCTAGAAAATATTAAAAGTGACTTGTTGCTTTTTAATTGCTTATTTTTGCTCATTACGTCTAAATAAATAAATAAATCGGCTATTAGAACTTTCAATAATAATGATATGTGAAATTTTAACAGAAGGTACATGATCGTTAACATATGACATATTCAAAAATCAGTTGTTGATGACGACATTTGAGGCACTAAAACATTTTCAAACTCGTACCGATTATATTCGCCGATAATAGCTCGACACAATGTACAAAAAGCACAATACCTAATTCTTTGAGCATCCAAATGACAAATTCCAAGTTCAGCAAATAGATAACTCATGAGGCTATTGAAATACAACAATTTCATTAGTAAATTTAAAATAAATGTGCACAACATAATTTTTTAATGAAAGGCGGAAAGCTAGAACAATAGCATAATAAATAACAAAGGCATTGTTATTTAAATTTCACTTAACTCGTACAACCGAAAGATAGTTTTTATATAAATAGAAATGAACTCAATGAATTTGCAATATAATCTCCGACCATAAATCTGTCTCAATTTGTAAATCTGAAAAGTAGCTAGATTAAAGTTATCTTGTGAAAAAATAAAATGTCCAACATTCTAATGAAAAAATACTTAAACTAAAAACTATATTAATAACGTTCAAAATACTTTTTGAAAATAATCCTTGTATCAGAGGCATGTTAATTCATCCCTGTCCAACATGCTAATTATCACGTAAATTCGTTATGTACAAGGGATAAGTATAACAAATTAGACTTTATAAAGAACTTCAAACTACCGCCATGGAACCCATATATTCAATTATACAAAGAGATCTCTTATCAACCTAATAAGAACTGTCACATTATAAGAATGATTATATACGTAAGTGTTGCAAATAGCCCAAAGGCTAAAGGTGATGTCCAAAGGTCTAAACTGAACCGTCTCACAATTTCTCGTGATGGACCCTTAAAAAATTCTAAATAATACAACATGTAAGCAACAACGTAGAAAGATTCACCTTCAAAGAGCACCTTACCTTAAACTAAATTACAGCTTGAGAGATTGATTGGCCCATCTATATTGATCTATTTGCACAGGGGTGGAGCATGAAAATGATGTTAAGATGGGTTGAAGTTTAACTTTTTTGAATGAACTTACGTCACAAGAAATTGAGTTTCGGAGGCTACTTTCGTGACATTCATGATAAAAAATATATGACGCTCAATGAAATAAATTTTTTTAGAGGTCTTAAATTAAGATATTTCACTAAAATTTTGTAATTTTTTAACAAATAGAAAATCGATGCTTACCTTAAAAACTATAAACTAACCGTCTCATGATAGAATTAAGCAAAAACATATACCCACCAATGAACATCTAAAAAATTACTTAATGAGTGCTCTTTCAGTAATTTTGACAATTTGAAGAAGCTATTATCATTTTTGATTTCTCTATGTTGAAAAAGCGTGAAAGAAATGGATGCTTCACCATTCTTTCTTTCTGAAGAGGATTGGGCTGGTTTGAAAAATTCAGAAATATAAGCCTTCAATGCTTAGTCATTAGAATAGTCAATTAAATGATAATCACTTCAAATTAACATTAAGATTGACTATTAAACAAGACATTGTTTGCTGTTTATGTAATGATTTGCGCAAATATTGAAACAAATGGCTAATTCTTTCTACCTTTTTCCTTGTCATTTAGAAGAATGCACCATGGCTATTCGTGCCACAATTTGTTTTCCTGTAAGTTTTCTGAGTATGTTATTTTCTGTACTGTGTTTAGTTTCGCAAAGGTAGGAGTGGACAAATGTGTTAATATAGGTGTATAATGAACACATTTATCCTTGTTTTTGAATGTCGTTACACGTGTAAAAAAAAAAAAAAATATAAGGCCTCAAAATAATTTTTCACTTAGGGCTTCCAAATTCTCAAAGCCGGCCCTGACGAACCCCACACAAGAGACAGATTTTCAAATATAGTGGCTTAATGTAATGGATAACGGTCATATTTTTCATTTTAATGACTAAATAATGAGAAACAAACTGGGGCTATTATTTCCCAATGAATAATTTTGCATGTAATCTAAAATTTTTTCCTACGTTTTAACCATTTAAAAAAAAATTAATCACATTTTACAAAATTCATTCTACAAAAATGAAGATCAAACAAAGACATAAGTTCAATAGCATTTTGACTTGAGCAACGATTATGGACATAGATATATTGATGGAGAACTCATCGAACCCGTTAGATACTTGTCAAGTAAGGATCAGGAGAAAGCATGTCTTATTTTCCAACATTGAGAGCTTTCAATCTATCATCAATGAAGTGAAATCCTCACTTTCAACCATCTCAAAAATGCCTTTATCAAGCAGCACAAATTTATAAAAGCAGACTTTCAGAATTGAGCATCCAGCCAAACAAAGTACAACGAAAATTAATCACTAAATCATTAATTAAGAAGATGAATATTGCATTGCATCGAGCTACGACGAGGACCTTTTTTGTTAATCAACATTAAAGAAACTATCACAAGAACATCTTAACATGAACCGCAAAGTTTTGAATGACATCCAGAGTCATTTAACGTGTAGAGTGTAAGTGATATGCCATTTTTTATTAGAGAGATTCTTGTGTCTTTCCATTTTTTAAAAATGATTTTTTCATGACACATTTTATTGAATTGATAAATTTTATCTATTTTTTATTACATACTTCCTGACGAACCCCACACAAGAGACAGATTTTCAAATATAGTGGCTTAATGTAATGGATAACGGTCATATTTTTCATTTTAATGACTAAATAATGAGAAACAAACTGGGGCTATTATTTCCCAATGAATAATTTTGCATGTAATCTAAAATTTTTTCCTACGTTTTAACCATTTAAAAAAAAATTAATCACATTTTACAAAATTCATTCTACAAAAATGAAGATCAAACAAAGACATAAGTTCAATAGCATTTTGACTTGAGCAACGATTATGGACATAGATATATTGATGGAGAACTCATCGAACCCGTTAGATACTTGTCAAGTAAGGATCAGGAGAAAGCATGTCTTATTTTCCAACATTGAGAGCTTTCAATCTATCATCAATGAAGTGAAATCCTCACTTTCAACCATCTCAAAAATGCCTTTATCAAGCAGCACAAATTTATAAAAGCAGACTTTCAGAATTGAGCATCCAGCCAAACAAAGTACAACGAAAATTAATCACTAAATCATTAATTAAGAAGATGAATATTGCATTGCATCGAGCTACGACGAGGACCTTTTTTGTTAATCAACATTAAAGAAACTATCACAAGAACATCTTAACATGAACCGCAAAGTTTTGAATGACATCCAGAGTCATTTAACGTGTAGAGTGTAAGTGATATGCCATTTTTTATTAGAGAGATTCTTGTGTCTTTCCATTTTTTAAAAATGATTTTTTCATGACACATTTTATTGAATTGATAAATTTTATCTATTTTTTATCATATACTTCATAATGTTTATTAAAATTTAGCCCCTGTTCGACTCCATTATTCAAAATTATGAGAGGAATAATAATTTTTTTGTGAATGTGTAGATAAAAAAGAAGGATTTTTTTTAGATTTACGTGTAATATTATTTTATTAAAAATATATAGTTGAAAATAAGAGAAAAAATAAATTTTAATTTAATGGGGCCAAATAGGGACTTAAAAAAATTTGATTTTGAACTAACATTTTGCTGGCTTTTTATGATTTGTCTCATGATTGATAAAATGAAAGAGAAAATAAAGAATAATCATGTTATAGGCACTGATTTTTTTGATAAAAATTTTTGACATAAAACACTTCGTATGGCACCATTAGAAGATGAGAAATCATAAAGTCCTCGTTTGATTCCTATTTTTTTCAAAATTTATTTTTTTTAAAATTTATTTTCAATCACACATTTTTTAACAAAACAATATTAAATTTAAATCTATTTTTTTTGTTTTAATCATATTTTCCATCAAATTATTATTTAAAATGTATTATTTTTTAAAAAAAAAAAAAGAAGAAGAAGAGAAGAAAAGGAAAGAAGAAGGACGATCAGATTTGGCCAAGTCAACGTGGGTCTCCATTCCGTTAATATTTTTTGCACTTGTATTTTATTGGTTTCCAAAATACGCCAACCCATGTCTATCTCACGCTGCTGTTTACCTCGTGGACACCACTTCCATATCTCAATCGCTAGTTTTGCCTTGAGCAACACGGAAAAGGTCAAGTTATATACCACGCGCTTGTGTGCATACTCTGCAGCCAAAGATCCCCTTTGTGCTTTGTACTATTGTACCATTGAGACACCCTTTAATCCCTATCTGAGTTTCATTCGCCGTATCTATTAATGAACAACAAACTTTAGTGATTTCAACCGCAGAGAATTACCTTCAAACTTACAATTTTAGCATTTTAGATTCACTTTACGATTTTCGTAATATTCATCATTTTCTGACCCGAAATCCAATCCAGTTTCCCTCGTACCCAAAGTCCTTTCTCACTCCCAACTATTCTATACATACATATAGATACACGTGTAGATATATAGAGAGAGAAGTTGACAAGAAGACTTTGCACCAAGGTACACTCGAAACCCTAAATTCATTTTATTGATATCTTTACAATTACTCTTTACATTAATAATCAAGATAGTTCTTTTTTGGATATTTATTCATGCATTTTTGTTGGGTTTCATGATGTTGTTGGATATTGTGATGTAGTTTGATGTTTTATGGTGTGAGATGAGATAGAATATATTGATGGGGAAAGGGAGGCCAAGAAAAGTAGAGAAAGGGGTTGTAGGAGGTAATTCTAGTGGGGGTTTATCAAGTGGATGTGGGTCAGTGAACATACCAGCAGGGCCTGCGTTCTATCCAACTGAGGAGGAATTTAAGGACCCTTTAGAGTATATAGAGAAGATCAGGCCCGGAGCTGAGCCGTATGGGATTTGTAAAATTGTGCCTCCAAAAAGTTGGAAACCTCCTTTTGCATTGGACTTGGATTTGTTCACGTTTCCAACGAAAACACAGGCGATTCACCAATTGCAGGCTCGCTCCGCTTCTTGTGATTCGAAGACTTTTGTATTAGAGTATAACCGGTTCTTGGAGCAGCATTGTGGGAAAAAGGCGAAGAAGAGGTTTGTGTTTGAGGGGGAGGAGTTAGACTTGTGTAAGTTGTTTAATGCAGTTAAGAGGTTTGGAGGTTATGATCGTGTTGTTAAAGGGAAGAAGTGGGGGGAGGTTTTTAGGTTTGTGCAGCCTCAAAGGAAGATCACAGAGTGTGCTAAGCACGTGTTGTGTCAGTTGTATTTGGAGCATTTGTATGATTATGAAGAGTATCTTTGTCGATTGAACAGAGAGAGAAAGAAGGGTTGCAAGAGGGGGGTTAGTGGTTGCAAGAAATCAGAACCGGAGGTCGAGGTTTCTGGCTGCAAGAGAAGGAGAAAGAATAAAGCTGGTGAGAGGGTCGAACAATGTAAACTAGAGGAAGAAGAGCCCACTCAGATATGTGAACGATGCAGAAGTGGGTTGCATGAAGAAGTGATGTTGTTGTGTGATAGGTGTAACAAAGGTTGGCATATCTATTGTTTGTCACCACCTTTGAAGAGGGTTCCTCCTGGAAACTGGTACTGTTTTGAGTGCTTGAATCCAGAAAAGGATACCTTTGGTTTTGTGCCCGGTAAGCAATTTTCATTGGAAGCTTTCAAGCGCATGGCTGATCGGGTCAAGAAGAAATGGTTTGGATCAGCAAGTATATCACGGGTTCAACTAGAAAAAATGTTCTGGGAAATTGTGGAGGGATCAGTTGGCGAGTTGGAAGTAATGTATGGTAGTGACTTGGATACTTCAGTTTATGGTAGTGGATTTCCTCGTGTAACTGATCAGAGACCTTCTTCTGTCGAAGATGATATCTGGGATGAGTATTGCTCAACTCCATGGAATCTCAATAACTTACCCAGGTTACAAGGTTCAATGCTTCGAGCTGTGCATCAGAACATTGCTGGCGTTATGGTGCCCTGGCTTTACATTGGGATGCTGTTCTCTTCATTTTGCTGGCACTTTGAGGACCTCTGCTTTTACTCTATGAATTATCTTCACTGGTATGCAGTCTACTGAACCTATTAAATTAACAAATTTCGTACCATATTAAGTATGATCTTAGTCATTTAACATGTGATATCATGTCTGCTGAAATAGATGTAAGGAGATGTAAACATATATAAATTTTTGCACGCATAGTGTATTTGGAATTCAATTTGAATCCAATGGCAAAAGTATTTTGTTTGGTTAAAAACTTAAGGAGAGGAAAGAAATGCCAACCGAATGATGGGAAGAATCAGCTTAGTTGTGTTATTGCTAGACATACATTTTCTGCCATGATGCAACATTTGACCCTCAAGCTGATATTTTAGTGACTTTGCTTCTTATTTTGATCTGAAGTAATTTTACTTCTCAGTCACTTAAAACCACATGTCTTTCGTATCATATTCAACTATCAAAAATATTTTCAGGAATCGTATACATGCTTAAAACCTTAGTTGCTTTTAATCTATATCATGTACAGAGAGTTACTTGCATATGCATTCATAAAGTAATGGTTATTCTTATTCAAAATTCTTTGGAGACTTGATATGTCTTTTAGCAAAATTTCAACTTAACAAACTTACATTCATGCCCACTTTTTCATGTTTACACGGCTGATTCCTTTCACCATCGACTCAATTTCATTAAAACATCGTAAAACATAAGATTTTGCAGAGAGTTAAGGCCGCACTTATCAGCAAGCTAAGGGCTTGCATTTGCTTTGACTAAGTTTTCCTTCATGGGTAAAGTTTCTCTGGCTCCCACAAATTAATCAGTTATTACACGAAGACTGTCTTTCACAATAGAAATAAGTATGTCACATAAAAAATGTTTTTCAAATCTTAATCTTCATCTTTATCTTCAGCATTAAATCACACCCAATTATGATTATTTTATTAGTTGTAATGCTTGTTCACTTCTGGACGCATGAAAATGTTATTTCGCCCCTGTTTGGTTTTGTCAAAAATTAGATTTTAGAACATTTGGTAAAGGTTGATTAAATGCATGGTAGAAAAGTTGATAAAAGTTGTGGGCCCCATGAAATATGTGGTTGAAAATGAGTTTGAAGAAAGATGAGTTTTTAAAAAATGCAGGCCAAACATTGGCTCCTTTCTTGTATACTAGTGAATTTTTCATTCTTTGAGTGGTATTTTAGTAAATTGTGACCCACTTTAATGAGTAAATGTAACCGCTTGGTTGCTTTGGATTATAGTTATAAAAGGGTTACTTGCTTCCAGTAACTATTATTATATAGTGTTTCTTATCTCAGAGACTATTAACTAAACATAAATGTCCTTGTTTTGGAAAATACTGATGTTTGGGGTCTTGGAGGTCGTTTTATACAGAACATTTATGTTTTTCATCAGTGAACAGAAATGTAATGAGGTCAATCTCTCTCTCATGCGTACAAGTGCACGTTCAGATACATCTCTTCTATTCTTATTCTGTCAGTCTGCTTTGGATATGTTAGTTTAATATGTGGGAACATATTATTTCTTGAATTGATCTTTTACACATGCTTTCAGGGGAGAGCCAAAATGCTGGTACAGTGTCCCTGGTAATGATGCCTGTGCTTTTGAAAAGGTATTTCGGTTCTACACAATAATTTGTCTCATCTCTTTGTTCTTCCAATTTATAATTTCATGTATTGCTTCAGCTAGTCTGTAGAATGAGGTATGTGCCAGCCAGAATTTACTTTTGTCTTGATGTATAGAAAGCATATACAAATTTATACACCTTTTCTCTTTGCTTATGTGTGGAAAAGATGACCTGGACGAGGTTTAGTTATGAAATAGTCGGTATATGTTCTGCTAGATTTTTTGTTTAGTGGTGATTAAGAAATTCATGCCTTGGTTTTTGCCAAGGTTCTAAAAGGCACAAGGCGTGGCAAGGCCACAAGGTCAAGCCTTAAGCCTTATGAGTCTTTAAGTGTGCCCAGGCTTAATAAGACATTTTTCTATTTTTGATGTTATTTTAATTATTCTAAGACCATTAAATAAATAAAATGTTACATACCTTGAAAGTTGAAACCTAATAAGTCTATCGCCAGTAGCATGCAATTAATAAGTTAGAAAGAGATTTATACTTAAATTATAATTTTTTCTTGTTAAAAACAGTTTCTACTTTCTAATTTTCCATATAACAACTCTTCCTTTTATTTATTTAGTTTATTTAACCTAAAAAAAGGAACATTGGAAGGATCATGTTAGGCTATCAAATTATGGTTGACCTCCTTTTTCCACACCTACCTTTTATTCCAGGCTTTTTCTCACCCCTCCATGCCTAGGCCTCCACCTTTCAGCACTAGTTTTTTCAGCAGGATGTGTTCAATTTCTTATTTTTTAGAACTTATGACAGTGCTTCATCTAATGAATTTTAGTAATGAGGTCAGGGCAGGCGAGAGGTTCCTATTGTTTCCACATATAGAAAGCATATACAACCACATTCGTCCGTTTCTCTTTGCTTGCGCATGGAAAAGATATTGGTTGAGGTTTTGGTACAAGTACTTGTCATACTTTATGTTAGTTTTTCTGTCTGGTGGAGACTCTTAAAAAAATCTTTCTTTATGGGAATATATATCTCGCTTGGTGATGCTTATCATAATTCCTTTGTTTTAATGTCTTTGGTGGTAATGTTTCTTCTGCGGCTATGTCCTTGCCTAATGTTTTTCTTCATTGTTTGGTTTGAACTATCTTTGTCCTTTTTTTTTTTGCTTTCATTCTGTAAATTAAAGAACTGCATTCTTTTTGGTTAGAAGATGAGTTTTTCTTTCTTTTTTTGGTTTTTAAGTAACAGAAAAAGTGACTTCTAATATTGGTTTGACTTTGAAGGTGAGGTCTTTCCATTCTGGTTCTTTGGTCAAGACTCGAGCAAACTGTTGACCTTCTTTTCTTTATGCAGGTAATGCAAGATAGTCTTCCCGATTTGTTTGATGCACAGCCAGATCTATTGTTTCAGCTCGTCACAATGCTGAATCCATCTGTCCTCCTTGCGAAAAGGGTTCCAGTTTACAGCATTATACAGGTATGGCATAATCTTGTGTACTTGGAAATACATGTATTTTTGTCTTTTGCGAGATTTACCAATTAATGGCTAAGCTTATTGGTTCCCTATTACCGTTTTCATATTACACTTCAAATCTTAGAGAACTTGAAACAATGGAGGAGTCATCTATAAAATTCAGTTCGCAGGAAATTTTGCTGCTGTTAACTACTGGTTTTAGCGTGTGTTGATTGCTCTGTTAACTTCTCATTGCTGTTCTGATGATCAATTCTTTCGAACTTAAACTTATAAAGTAGCCAGTAAAGCTGAATCATGATTAAGCTAATCCTTCCAACCTGTAGATTTGCTTGGTTAGAATCAATCTGTGCTTAGGTGGCTAGAATATTTTCATATTATTTGAATGTTAATTGGTTCATATACTCACCCTGATCAGCTGACCCGCAGCCTGTTTGGCTCATTTAATCTTAGGCAAACATCTTTAGGTCAAAACCTTTCAAGCTTTTTGTCTTTGATTATATGAATGCACATTAATGCTATTGTCGTGTTGAATTTATTTATTTTTTATTATTTTTGACATTTTAGCATATTCTAGAAATCTCGTCCCTTTTTTATTTGACCATAAAATTTGATTCTCTCTCATCTATAGCAGCGTGAAATATTTTACTATCAGCGGCTTGATCTTTTGTATCTTTGAGCTGTAAATCTTGTCTCCATATCTCTATAATCGTTCCAACTGTTTTACCTTGGCAGGAGCCAGGGAACTTTGTCATCACTTTTCCCCGATCTTATCATGGAGGCTTCAACTTTGGTGCGCAAAACTGCTTATATTCTTTTCATACTTTGCAAGTGTGTGGTGTGTCAGTCTCACAGCACTGTAGTGCATAATCTCTGTGTGCTGTGATGGATCACATGTAATGTATAATTATTTGGAAATTTTATTACTCTTTGCAATGACAGGTTTGAATTGTGCCGAGGCAGTCAATTTTGCTCCTGCTGATTGGCTACCTCATGGTGGTTTTGGATCAGAGCTTTACCGTCGTTATCACAAAGCTGCTGTACTCTCTCATGATGAGCTTCTGTGTGTAGTAGGAAAGGTCCAGTTTCTCACTCAGCCTGCTTCATCTAGATTTATGTTTTTATTTTTTTTACCAATTTTAGCTTCTTGATAGTGAAATGAGAGTATTGACAGCATAATCCTTCAATCATTGAAGATATAATGTAACTACAACAATTAAGATACTCATGCTTCATAGTTGTCGCTCCTGGTTGAATGCATGACAATAGTTTACCCTTAATTTCCTTGCGTAATGTATGGGATTACACTATGATTATTTATACTAAATATGTGATTATTATATGTACAGTTATTTGATATGCGGTATGGTGAGCTGTAAATGTAGTGCTGATGGCTGTTTGAGAAAGCAAGAGATGTTTTCTTTGTTTTCATAGTAAAATGACAATTCATCTCAAATTTTGTATCAGATTCAGCCTCTAGCTTTATTTCTTCCTAAACTATATTTTATCTGTTCTTGAAGACAGCTTAGTTTTCTTCATCCACTTCATGAATCCTCAAACTTCAGTTATTGAGCATTTATTCCACCTTTTCTCTTTAGTTCCTCTACTCATGGAAGCCATAAAATAGCTGCATGGTTGTGAAATTCTGCTCATGGTCTTTCATTTCTTTTCTGGATGTCATCATCACATGCCATTGTCCACCACTGACCTTTTATTTATTCAAAATCCTGCTGGTCGTTGTACGAATCTATTGATGCTTTGGAGTTATTGCGATACTTCTTTGCAGGGTGAATTTGATAGCAGAGTATCAACTTACTTGAAAAAGGAATTGGTTAGGATACACAATAAAGAGAAAACTTGGAGAGAGAAGCTTTGGAGAAATGGCATCATTAGATCTTCTCCTATGTCACCTCGAGAGCAGCCTGAGTATGTGGGTACTGAAGAGGTAATTTAGTTGATTTTCTTATTCTTCAGTCTCATGGTACCAAAATGAGATTTGGTGCGCTGTTGAGAAATATCATCTTATGTCTCATGCAGGATCCTACATGTGTCATCTGCCAACAATCATTATATCTATCTGCTGTTGCTTGCAACTGTAGACCACCAGCATCTGTTTGCCTGGAGGTGAGTGAATTGATAATGCAGATGAATTTATTATGATACTTTCAGATATTTCAGGTAGGGGATGGCAATCGTAGTGGGTTAAGAAGGTACCAGCCCCAAACACTTTGCATTAACAAGTGAGTTCGCAGAGGGGGTTGTCGGATATAGTTTCTAAAGGAAGTAGGTTGTGGTCAACTCACTGCAAACTCAACCCGGTTATATATACAGTATACTTGGAAATATATCCCTCTCCCTGCATATAAATTTGTATGTATGCATGTGCATATGTGTTATATAGAAGTTTTGCCACATAAATGAATTCTCCTTTCTCCTATTTCCGTAACTTGTATTTTAAGCTCTTAGCAGAATATGGAGGTACTTATGGTAGAACGGCCAATCTGGTATTTCACAATAAAGTGATAGATGGAACTGCCATGAAACGACTTATTAGTGGATTAATAGATCACTTCGGAATGGCATATACATCACACATCCTGGATCAAGTAAAGACTCTGGGTTTAAGAAAGAAAGAAGAAAGTCAAAGAAAAATGTCTAAAATGCAAGGGGTTTTCATTCAATTGGATTTGTTTTCAGGGCGGGATGGGTCATGGAGGGCAATTTCTGGCCCTTCTGATTTTTCTTTATAATCTTATTGATGAGTTCTAAGCCTGTAGCTTTCTTCAATTTTCATATTTGAGCCATTTAATTTCTGTTTGGTATTCTACCGGCTGATTTTGTTAACCATCTGCTTTAGGCAGTTGATAATTTTATTTAACTTCATATTGGTGCTGGTCTTTTTTAAAAATATGAAATTGAGAAATAATAAGGTGTTGTTTGAACATCCATCAATGGATCTCATGTTCCTTCTTTCATGCAGCATTGGGACCGCCTTTGTGAATGCAAGCCTAACAAACTTTGCCTATTTTATCGTCATACGCTGAAAGAATTGAATGATTTGGTGCTTAGAACTGATAAAACTAATTCTGAAGAGACAAGTGGAGATTCACAAAGCGTTCTGTGCTGGGAAAAAACAGTAACTTTGGCGAAAAAGGTTGGGCATACCTTCTTGTGTGATGAACCTACTTATTCCGCTTGCAAACTCTAATTGTTTTGTTGAGTCTTCTAAGCTTATTTGTGCTGCTTCATGGCTAGAATATAAAAATTGTTCTTGCTCCATTCCACTGTGGTTAGTGAAAGAAAGTAACTGCCTCTTCTTTATACAAATTGTATTCTGTATATTTGTGATTTGTATAATTCTTGCCTCCTCTATTATTCTGACTGTTCTTATATGCACCTACTTTCTGTTTTGGACAGCGAACATATTTCTGTCATGGATTAAATGGTTCTGGAAATCATGAAATAAGTTTTACGTCAATTAAGCTCTTAATATCAAAATCTTGTAATTAGCCTGCACTTTTAGTGATTTTCTCTACTTTTGTCGCAAAACTGATAAGTTACTAGTGATATAGATGTGAAAAGGTAGATAAATGATTATATTACAACGTTGACACTAGATTTTGGATATAAGTAATAACAGTTAGACTTGGGATTGTGTGATGGAAAGATCTTGTGTCTAAGTACGTTCGTCACAAACAAAAAAGAATAGAATCAAGGGCACACCCGACCTGAGCCACTAGACCAGGAGAAGAGGAACTATCATTGCATTATAGCAAAGGAATGTAAAATAGTCTGAAAATTTCTTTAGATGTTTAATCTTCTGCATTTGGGGCAGGTTTTCGTTAGATTAGTTTATTTAAAATGTTTAATCACTGAACCACTAATCGAAATATGATTGTTTGCCACCAAGGGCAAACTGTTCATGCTTGTATTATTTATGAGACATATTTGTATGCTTCTGGAAGAAACTTATTAAAACCTACTGTGATGGTAAAGGTCTGTACCTTTTCTAACAATGTATTTTGAAATTTATCTGTATTATACTTGCAGTATTATTTGAAAGCATGCCCTTTGACTTTATCCATGTTTAGGCAAAAGGTGGTCATGTTACGCATCTGCAGCTTGCCGAAGAATGGCTTCTAAGGTCACATGAGGTTCTCAAGAATTCGTACGACAAGGATGCTTATGCAAGTGCACTGAAGGAAGCTGAACAATTTCTTTGGGCTGGTTCTGAAATGGATCACGTAAGCTCTAATTTTCGATCTGAACTCTGGAGATTGAGGATTCTTGCAATTGAAGATGCTTTTACTTTACATGGCCTGTAGGTGCGGGACATGGCAAAGAACATAATTGAAGCTCAAAATTGGGTAGAAGCTGTAAGAGATTGCCTTTCTAAGGTGAAATTGTGGTCATGCAATCGGAACCATGACACAGAGAGAGTGCGGATGGAACATGTTAAGGAGTTGCTGAAGTTAGGCAATGTTCCTTGCAATGAGCCCAGCCATCTTCAGTTGAAGGTCGAACTCATTTCACTGGCTGTGGTCTTCCTGCCTGTGTTGTGGACTCTGGATCTGTGATTGACATTTGTGTGTGAATGCACATGCAGGAATATCACCAAGAAGCTAGTAAGCTGATTGAGGAAATTAATTCTGCTCTATCAGTGAGCTCAGAGATATCTGTAAGCTTGATCTTTCCTTCAGTGCCTCAATTATATTTATTTATGATATGACACGGACGTTTGGGAAAACCTAGTGCCTATTTGATGTATATTTTTGAGAATAGATTTTGGGAAAGTAAAATTCTTCTTCTTCTTCTTCTTCTTTTTTTTTTTTTGGTGGGGTTAAAAAGTAAAGAAAAGTAATGAGTTCACATGTAAAATTGTTTTATTGAGAGAATGTGTGGTCAAAATTGAGTTTGGGGGAAAAATAGTTTCAAAGAATCTTTACCTAGCATGGGTCTAATCTTCTGGGTCATGGATATATATGATTTTCTGGTTTGAATCCCTCCCTCTTTCTGTTTCCATCTTAACACCCACAAGATGCACGCTGCTATCTTTTTCCCTCTCCCTCTTTCTGTGTACACCCACGCCTCTCTCTTTTCTGCTTTCCTCTCACCCTCACACATAATTTTTCTCAAGTGAACTGTCCACAGAGAAACAAAACTACCTGGATTTTCTAAGAAATTTATTTTATTTATTAGATTAATCTTTTTGAAGTTTTACTTTTGCTAATTGCAATTCAGGTAGCTGGTTGGGAGGTCTTATATTCTAAGGCTCTTGATTCACCAATCTATGTGGATGAAAGTGAGAAACTAGGACGCAAGCTGTCAGCTGTGAAGGTATATTTTATCCGTACTTACTTTTATATGGTGACAATCTCTAGGAGATTTATTCTCTATATGTTGTGGCTTCTGATAAACTTGGACTACTTGAGTGGCAATTTTTATTGTTTTTCAGTCACTACAATTTAGCAGTTGTATTTCTGATCTTAATGGGATTTGAATTAATAAGTACCGTTTTTGAGATAAAGGCTATGATGCTCGGACTCGGGTACGGGTACGTATATAAGTGTCGGTTCTTTTATTTTTTAAAATGTAGGATACGGGAATATGACTAAAAAGGGTCTAAATTTTGGACACGGGTACGTGGGTACGTCTTTGAAACCTCAATTTTTTCACTAACTCAAGATGTTATTTTGAATAGACCAGAATCAATTGTTCACAAAGAAGGAAATAGTATTAAATAAGGGGTTAAGACAAATAAATTAGAATTTTGGAGTTTAGTTTTCAATTATGAGAAGTTAAATACTAAATGTTATATAAAATAGAAAATGAGGAATTTGATTGCAATTTGGATTTAATGGAGCACTAAGTAGTATTGTATGAAACCCATTTTCATTTTATATAAACAAAACCCTAAACCACAGATACAGAGAGGGAAAGAAGGAAAAAACGGAGAATAGAAAAGGGGAAAAAAGGAAAGAAGAAGGGAAAACCTAGCGCCGTCACCTTTCTCTCCCCTCTCGGAGGTGGCGCTAGGTTTATAGAGAGTAGAAAATGAGAGAAAAAAAAAAGAAAAAAGAAAGAAGCAAAAAACGGCGAAGTGGTCGGTTGAAACTTGGAGGATCCAACGCATCCCATACCCATACCCATGTCGTGTCGTATTCGATATGGATACTGCAACCATTTCGAAGAGTCCGAGTATCAGAGGATAAAGGAATTTATTGTGCTGCTTTCTTAAACTAAATGAGGTAATTTAGCCGGGAATGCGAGTATGAATCTACTACGATTTTGTGGTCTTTTAGGACATATAAGTTTCTGAAATACCTGTTTGATGGTGTAATACCGCAAGTGCATCGGTCGTGATGATCAAATAATAAAGTGATGAGAAGCGTCGAATCCCGTGAGTATTGGTCTACTTCTATTTAAGTAATTGAATATTAGTCAATTGAATTTCTAAGGCACACGCAAAAATTGATTTGATCATTTAACTAAGTCATTAATTGACAAGCAACAAATAAAATTAAAGCAATCAAGACCATGGCTAAATTAACTTAAAATGTGAGTCTGAAAAAGTACTAGCATTTTGACCCACCTAGTTATTTACTTTCTAATCAAGTTCTAGTCTGGATTGTGTGGACGATCGGCGCCCCTTCATTATTTGACAATCTTTCTCAAGTAAAGTCAAACTTATTATAATGTATGCATTCCCTATCTCCTTGAGAATTTGCAAACAAAAAATACCCCATTAAGCACATTAAAGCACCATTCAATGATCGCATAGACCAGAGCTATATATTTTGTGGAAAGATATGCATGTGCTGTAATATAGGAATTTTTACTTCTATTGTATTTCCAAAATTTGGGAATTAGTTCTGATTTGTCTCCTAAGATTAGGAGATCTCCTGATTTGATTCTTTCCCAGTTTAGTTTGATTCTTCCCTAGTTTTGCTTCACCAGTTGTAAAGATATACATATAAACAGTCCTAAATTTAGTAACAATTGAATTGACATATTTTGTCATATTTCTATTCATTATCGAAATCTATGTTATTTGTTAAAAGAGCTAAACGCAAATTCCATCTCTCGATCTTAATGTGATTCTCAGACTTATCGTGAAATTGACCAAATAATATAAAAACAATTAACACAATAATAAGCAATCAAGCACCAATCAAATATTTAGCATCTAAAATAAGATATATTGGGTTGTAAGGTTACGCAGTTGCCCATGTCATACCTTGGGCTTCTTTTAGGGGTAAAGTTTAAATGTAAACATATTTGGAGTGGAATTGTTGAAAGGATGGAGAAGAGGTTAGCGGGGTGGAAGCGTATGTACTTTTCGAAGGGATGCCGCCTTACCCTCATAAAATCCACTCTCTCTAATCTCTCAACTTATTTTTTATCACTGTTTCCCATTCCTGTTACAGTGGCAAACAGATTAGAGAGGATTCAAAGGGAGTTTCTTTGGGCAGGGTTAGGGGAAGAGAGAAAATTTTATCTTGTTAATTGGGGTGTGGTTTGTTCTTCAGTAAGAATGGGGGGCCTTGGATTGAAGAGCCTTATTCTGTTTAATAAGGCTTTATTGGGCAAGTGGTTTTGGCGATTTGGAGTGGAGAGGGAAAGTTTTTGGAGAGAAATCATTGGAGCGAAGTATGGTGTGATGGAAGGGGGTTGGTGCTCAATCGAGGGTCGTGGATCTTATGGGTTGAGTTTGTGGAAGTATATCCGACGAGGATGGAATGAATTTTGAGATAAATTGACATATGTGGTGGGGAATGACAACAATATCAGATTTTGGGATGCAATGCCTTGGAACCGTTCGCTATGGTGAATGATGTAATAGCCATACATAATGAAAGTTATAGCTAGAATATTGCTTTAGAGAGGGGACTCCAGGATTGAGAATTGGATGATTATGCACTGTTTTTGACTTCCTTGCACGAGGCGCATATTTAGGTAGGAGAGTGTGATCATAGCAGGTGGAGGTTAGAACGGGATGGTATTTTTTCAGTTCGCTCTTATTTTATAACCATATTTGACCCGATGGAGAGTTCATTTCCTTGGAAGACGGTGTGGCAATGTAAATTGCCTCCACATGTTGCTTTCTTGTTTTGGACAGTTGTGAGGGGGCAGGCGTTAACGATAGACAATCTTCGAAGAAAAGGTTTTTGTGTTACTGAGTGATGTTATATGTGTAAGAGAGATGGGGAAACCATTGACCATTTGTTCATCCATTGTGATGGTGTTCGATGGCTGTGGAACGGTATTTTAGCTTCCCAACATTTGGATTGGGCGATACCTAGGTGCATAAAAGACGTGTTGCGGGCATGGAATATAAAATTTCGAGATAAGGATTGGAGGCTTGTGTGGAGTTTTATTTTGGGAGGCATTGTATGGTGTGTGTGGAGAGAAAGGAACAGCCATTGTTTTGAAAACCAAACAAGAACAATAGAGCATATTAGAGAATTGTTTTATAGGATATAGTATACTTGGTTTAATGCTGCGGCCACTAATTGTATAGAAGGGTTGCCTAACTTTATGTCTTTTATTTCTTGTTTATTTGGATAATACACCCCCATGTATTATCCTAATGATTAATAAAATTATATAATTACTCGTAAAAAAAAAATAAATAAATAAAAAAATTTACATCATCATCCTAGCATAGTAAAATTTAGCCCATTATGTAAATTAGATCCATGAAATTAAAGAGAATGCTTGGAATCCCCTGTCCCTAAGAAACGACTCCGAAGTGATTGAGATTTAATATTCTTTTTTCCCGTCCTAAACTCCAATCAGGGTTCCTCTTGCATTTTTCCTTTTTGTTCTCCCTCCTTTTGAGCTATGATGCATTGACACGTTTCTCACATTGACAAGTCGGAGATGTCACGTGGTGTGTCCATTTTTTCTCTCTTTTTTAAGTGTTAAGCACGTCTTAGACACTTTACCTATGCACATGAACGATATTTTTGACAGGTTGGAGTGTTCAAAGATGACCAAAAAGAAGAAAATGGAGGAGAACTAAAGGGAAAGTAAAAAAAAAACTCCTTTTTTGCTAGTCGGCGGTGTCAATCTGTCGTTTAAATGTCGTCGGTGTGAGTTGGAGTATCGTTGGAGTGGAGATCTCTGCTATGTACTTCATCTTCTTCCAGTAGCAATTGTAATGAATGACCAAACCCTGGATATTGTGCAATTGTGTGTCTTCATTCGAATGGAGGGCCCATCACTAAGTTCAAATAGTATGGTAAAAGTGCTAAAAGGCGGTTCTCAATTTTTATGAGATCCACTACCTTAGAAGTTAGAATAAACAATTACGAATGTGTTCCAAATGAAAAATGGAGCCCACAACTACCCATGCAAATTTGATAAGTCATTACTTATATTTACATTATAAAATAATAAAATTCCCCTTGGTCTAATTCCTCGCCATCTGGTTTTTGGTTCCTAGTCTTATGGAGAAGTTTTAGTCCGAGTCTCCAATTCCAAAAGTAAGCTAGGAATGACCAAAGAGAAGTTTCCGTGGAGTTCATAATTGCATAAAAGAAGTCAAAGTAGTGGCTGTGGCGCGTTGAGGGAAATATATGAAACAATAATTAAAAATAAATAAAAAGCCATTAAAATTAAACAGTTGATATTGTTAAATTCAATATGTCCTCGACGTGTTGTGTACTACTTTTTAATAAAAATCATGTGTCATGGTGTTGGACTCATGTCATGTCAACACTTGTGTCTGTGTTGGTGCATCATGACTTTTGAGCCACCAATAAATTTTCACGAATTTCTCCCTCCAATTCTCCAAAAAGTTGTTTTTGTACTTTTTCCTTTGCAGCCCTCGAAAAATGTGCCATTTAATGCCCTTGACATTCTTGGGCAAGACAAATACTGAAATTGCCATTATTTTGAAAAAGTTCTAGCATGGCCATTTTGGAGGCTGCCAAAATTCTTGCAGCCGCCAGAATGAGGTCGGAAGGTGCCTTAATATTTGGGTTCTTCCTGGTGGCCTCCAAAAGTTTGACATCCATCAGATTCTTGGTCTCCTTTTTTGTACCGAATCTTTTTTTCAAGGCTCATCTTTCTCCCCATTTCGATCCTCCAACATCTCGCACCTACATCCAAGCTTCAAATTACCTTGTGCTTCCATATTTTAATCCTCGACTTCTCGTTCTTTGTAAAAGCTCAAGTCCACCACAGAGAACTCAATAGAGAAATGAAGACTAAACTAACCATTGTATAAGTAAATTACTAGAATAATTTTAAAAGAAAATTACACTTACCAATACCCATTTTATGGATGCATCTTCAAAATTTTTTAGATATGAAAATGGAGTGTTTTCTTCCTTCTGCATTTTAGTGAGCGCATTCTGTTTCTTCTCCTTTTGGCTTTCTGATGCATGTCCTATTTTTTTGCTACCGCTGAGGTTGTACAGGTTTGGGTGGATAGTGTAAGAAATTGCATCTCCGAGAAATCTCCTGGTGCAGTTGAGGTAGATTTAATTTACAAGCTGGAGGCTGAGGTAATTTAAAACCTTCTTTCTCCTGAAGTTTCAAAGACATATGCCATCCATTTAGCATAACCTTATGATGTCACATAATCTTTTTCTGTCTGATCAATTGATTCTCTGTCTCTCACTCACACCCACACCCACACAACTGCTCTTGTTATTGTATTTTTCTGTTAGAAAATTCAATTTAACTCTTTCTTGGTTATATTTTCCAGATTTTAGAACTAAAACTTCAGCTTCCTGAGGCTGGATTGCTTTCTGATTTGACAAGGCAAGCTAAATCTTGCTGGTCTCAATGCAATGAGATGTTGAAAGATTCCATCAGCCTAAAGGTTGTGTGTAGCAGATATAAATATCTTTCAATTAAGGACATTGTAAATGAAACTTACTTTAAGAACTACATATATTTTTATTTTTATTTTTTTGTGCAGAATGTTGATCTGTTTCTCAAAGAATGGGATGGTTTTACTGTTAATATTCAAGAACTAAACCTTCTAAAACAATACTATAGTGATGCCATATCATGGGTATCCCGTGTTAATCATGTTCTTGTGAATGTTCATGAAAGAGAGGATCAAGAAAATGTCGTTGATGAGTTAACCCAAATTCATAGGGATGGTTTATCAATGAAAATTCAGGGTAAGCATACCTATTCTCTTTGTTCTTTTCTTATTATAAAGGTTTTTTCAACTTAGTCTTGTTGCATTATAGAATTTTATTTCATTTTATCTAGTGGTGTCATCTGTTTGTCCTTTCCAATTTAAATGTAGCTGATGAGTTGCCTTGCGTTGAGATTGAGCTTAAGAAAGCTTGTTGCCGGGTTAAAGCTTTAAAGGTAACTAAATGCAGAATATTGCTTTTGGACATGAACTTGTTCCAATGATTGTTATGTTGTACCTTTTGTTGGGCCTTTAATTTTTGATTTGCTATTGCTTCAAATATTAGTAAACCAACTGCTACATTCACTTGTATGCTGTGATTTGTAATTCGCATTCTGTACACTCAATATGTCTGTGTTGCATGCCATGTTTCATGAGGGAATGTTTAAAGAAATGACAAACTTTGATTTCTATGGTGTCTTTTATAAACCTTCAGTTTGAATTTAAATCTGATGGGACTTGACTTCATGAGTTCTGTTTTTAACATGGAACAGAAGGATGATTCGGAAATAAACATTTTTTCAAGGATAAATTAGTTGGGAAATCTTGATGGAACAAATTGAACTTAATATAGGATGGAAGGCTCTGCATATATTATTTTGATATATGTTATGCAGGCATATAGTTAAAAATGAATTATTATTGCAGGCACTTGACTGTGGAATGTCAATGGACTTCATCCAGCAACTGATAATGGAGGCAAACGCGTATGATCTCTTTCATTTGTTTTACATTTTACTATTTATATCTTGTAAAAATGCAATACATTACTATTAAGTTTCAAACTTTGCATGCCACATAGACTACAGATTGAAAAGGAGAAGCTATTTGTTGATATATCTAGAAGACATGCAGTTGCCTTGCAGTGGGAAGAGAAAGCAAAGCATGCTCTTGCTAGTAAAGCACAGATGTCTGAATTCGAGGATATTTTAAGGTTTTGAATCCGTATTTTTCTTACCTTAACTTGAGTATTGTGCTGATGCTCTGATTCTGATATCTGAATCATTTGTAGGGTTTCTGAGGATATATGTATTATTCTACCTTCTCTTATCCATGTCAAGGATGCAGTGTCAACGGCCAAGGCTTGGTTAGACAAGTTGAAGCCATTTCTGTCTCATGATTTACCCATCATATCAGCCTCAAATTCTCTCCTCAAAGTTGAGGCCTTAAAGGTTGTCATGGTGTTCTGTTGATGATTTATTTGTAAGATTAAAGAACGTGGCATGACAATTTTTGGAATACTGCAGAATTTGGTGGCTGAGTCAAAGTTGCTGAAGGTATATTTGGATGAATGTTCAGTTGCTGAAGAAGTTTTAAAGAAGTGCATTGAGTGGGAGCAAGATGCCAGCTCTTTACTGCAGGATGCAGAGAATTTGTGGAAGATTGATAGTATTGGTGATGGGAATACCAGCTGTCTTATTCCCAGATTTCAAAAATGTCTTCTTTCACTAAAGCCCACCATGGAAGCTGGTTTTTCTTTTGGTCTTGAGCTCAACATGATCCCAAAACTTCAAGATGCTCGTTTCACTCTGCAGTGGTGCATCAAGACCCTCTCATTCTCTGCTGTTGTTCCTACCTGTGAGGTGAATATTAGTCTTGTTTACAAAATTATGAATATGCATTGATAAATTTAACATGATCTTTCTTTCTTATCTCCCTATTATCTTGGTGTATGGAGCTCTTGTTTATCTAATGAGACTTGTGTTGAAGTGTCTTTTACTTCCAGCATATTTGTTCGCTACATTAAAAGCATGTTTGAAAGTTGTTTATAATCCGTTCTAAGTTATAAATGGATAGAAGTGAGTGGTGGATAAGTGGGTAGTACTTGTGCATTCTATGAAATTTGTAGATAAAAAGTGGTCTGATTGATTATAAACAAGAGGCAAAGAAAGTCTAAGTAAGCAGTAAAAGCAAAATTGCCAATTTTCTCCTTGGTTTTCTCAATATTAGTCTCTTTTTATTTTCTTTTTAAAGAAATTGCTGATTTTTTGGTTCCTACTTTACTTCAAAGGTACAATTTCCTCTTTTGGAAATATGTGTACGTTGTTAATCTGTCCTTTGTAATGTCCCAGACCTTGAAATTCGTTTCTACATTTATTTTTATAGTTTTTTTAGAAGAAATTTTTGTACTCTGTTTGACGGTGACGGACCTAATGTTCTTTTTAGATAGGTCGGCTTCATAAATTGGCACACCGAAGTGCATTTTCTTGAATTTAGTCTGCTAATAATGTGAAGAAGACGAGGCTTTTATATGTGAGGATGATTGAAATTGTTGTTGGCTCTTAAAGAGGCACATTTTTTAACATGAATTTGCTGAAACTTGTTCAAATTTATTTGACTGTCTTCATCTTAAAAACATAATTTTTCATCTTGTCCTTACTATACGCATACCAAGAAGCAGCCTTTTTTTTTTTTT
>NW_019230887.1:479941-534214 GCF_002742605.1 Olea europaea var. sylvestris
TAATTTTACTTCTCAGTCACTTAAAACCACATGTCTTTCGTATCATATTCAACTATCAAAAATATTTTCAGGAATCGTATACATGCTTAAAACCTTAGTTGCTTTTAATCTATATCATGTACAGAGAGTTACTTGCATATGCATTCATAAAGTAATGGTTATTCTTATTCAAAATTCTTTGGAGACTTGATATGTCTTTTAGCAAAATTTCAACTTAACAAACTTACATTCATGCCCACTTTTTCATGTTTACACGGCTGATTCCTTTCACCATCGACTCAATTTCATTAAAACATCGTAAAACATAAGATTTTGCAGAGAGTTAAGGCCGCACTTATCAGCAAGCTAAGGGCTTGCATTTGCTTTGACTAAGTTTTCCTTCATGGGTAAAGTTTCTCTGGCTCCCACAAATTAATCAGTTATTACACGAAGACTGTCTTTCACAATAGAAATAAGTATGTCACATAAAAAATGTTTTTCAAATCTTAATCTTCATCTTTATCTTCAGCATTAAATCACACCCAATTATGATTATTTTATTAGTTGTAATGCTTGTTCACTTCTGGACGCATGAAAATGTTATTTCGCCCCTGTTTGGTTTTGTCAAAAATTAGATTTTAGAACATTTGGTAAAGGTTGATTAAATGCATGGTAGAAAAGTTGATAAAAGTTGTGGGCCCCATGAAATATGTGGTTGAAAATGAGTTTGAAGAAAGATGAGTTTTTAAAAAATGCAGGCCAAACATTGGCTCCTTTCTTGTATACTAGTGAATTTTTCATTCTTTGAGTGGTATTTTAGTAAATTGTGACCCACTTTAATGAGTAAATGTAACCGCTTGGTTGCTTTGGATTATAGTTATAAAAGGGTTACTTGCTTCCAGTAACTATTATTATATAGTGTTTCTTATCTCAGAGACTATTAACTAAACATAAATGTCCTTGTTTTGGAAAATACTGATGTTTGGGGTCTTGGAGGTCGTTTTATACAGAACATTTATGTTTTTCATCAGTGAACAGAAATGTAATGAGGTCAATCTCTCTCTCATGCGTACAAGTGCACGTTCAGATACATCTCTTCTATTCTTATTCTGTCAGTCTGCTTTGGATATGTTAGTTTAATATGTGGGAACATATTATTTCTTGAATTGATCTTTTACACATGCTTTCAGGGGAGAGCCAAAATGCTGGTACAGTGTCCCTGGTAATGATGCCTGTGCTTTTGAAAAGGTATTTCGGTTCTACACAATAATTTGTCTCATCTCTTTGTTCTTCCAATTTATAATTTCATGTATTGCTTCAGCTAGTCTGTAGAATGAGGTATGTGCCAGCCAGAATTTACTTTTGTCTTGATGTATAGAAAGCATATACAAATTTATACACCTTTTCTCTTTGCTTATGTGTGGAAAAGATGACCTGGACGAGGTTTAGTTATGAAATAGTCGGTATATGTTCTGCTAGATTTTTTGTTTAGTGGTGATTAAGAAATTCATGCCTTGGTTTTTGCCAAGGTTCTAAAAGGCACAAGGCGTGGCAAGGCCACAAGGTCAAGCCTTAAGCCTTACGAGTCTTTAAGTGTGCCCAGGCTTAATAAGACATTTTTCTATTTTTGATGTTATTTTAATTATTCTAAGACCATTAAATAAATAAAATGTTACATACCTTGAAAGTTGAAACCTAATAAGTCTATCGCCAGTTGCATGCAATTAATAAGTTAGAAAGAGATTTATACTTAAATTATAATTTTTTCTTGTTAAAAACAGTTTCTACTTTCTAATTTTCCATATAACAACTCTTCCTTTTATTTATTTAGTTTATTTAACCTAAAAAAAGGAACATTGGAAGGATCATGTTAGGCTATCAAATTATGGTTGACCTCCTTTTTCCACACCTACCTTTTATTCCAGGCTTTTTCTCACCCCTCCATGCCTAGGCCTCCACCTTTCAGCACTAGTTTTTTCAGCAGGATGTGTTCAATTTCTTATTTTTTAGAACTTATGACAGTGCTTCATCTAATGAATTTTAGTAATGAGGTCAGGGCAGGCGAGAGGTTCCTATTGTTTCCACATATAGAAAGCATATACAACCACATTCGTCCGTTTCTCTTTGCTTGCGCATGGAAAAGATATTGGTTGAGGTTTTGGTACAAGTACTTGTCATACTTTATGTTAGTTTTTCTGTCTGGTGGAGACTCTTAAAAAAATCTTTCTTTATGGGAATATATATCTCGCTTGGTGATGCTTATCATAATTCCTTTGTTTTAATGTCTTTGGTGGTAATGTTTCTTCTGCGGCTATGTCCTTGCCTAATGTTTTTCTTCATTGTTTGGTTTGAACTATCTTTGTCCTTTTTTTTTTGCTTTCATTCTGTAAATTAAAGAACTGCATTCTTTTTGGTTAGAAGATGAGTTTTTCTTTCTTTTTTTGGTTTTTAAGTAACAGAAAAAGTGACTTCTAATATTGGTTTGACTTTGAAGGTGAGGTCTTTCCATTCTGGTTCTTTGGTCAAGACTCGAGCAAACTGTTGACCTTCTTTTCTTTATGCAGGTAATGCAAGATAGTCTTCCCGATTTGTTTGATGCACAGCCAGATCTATTGTTTCAGCTCGTCACAATGCTGAATCCATCTGTCCTCCTTGCGAAAAGGGTTCCAGTTTACAGCATTATACAGGTATGGCATAATCTTGTGTACTTGGAAATACATGTATTTTTGTCTTTTGCGAGATTTACCAATTAATGGCTAAGCTTATTGGTTCCCTATTACCGTTTTCATATTACACTTCAAATCTTAGAGAACTTGAAACAATGGAGGAGTCATCTATAAAATTCAGTTCGCAGGAAATTTTGCTGCTGTTAACTACTGGTTTTAGCGTGTGTTGATTGCTCTGTTAACTTCTCATTGCTGTTCTGATGATCAATTCTTTCGAACTTAAACTTATAAAGTAGCCAGTAAAGCTGAATCATGATTAAGCTAATCCTTCCAACCTGTAGATTTGCTTGGTTAGAATCAATCTGTGCTTAGGTGGCTAGAATATTTTCATATTATTTGAATGTTAATTGGTTCATATACTCACCCTGATCAGCTGACCCGCAGCCTGTTTGGCTCATTTAATCTTAGGCAAACATCTTTAGGTCAAAACCTTTCAAGCTTTTTGTCTTTGATTATATGAATGCACATTAATGCTATTGTCGTGTTGAATTTATTTATTTTTTATTATTTTTGACATTTTAGCATATTCTAGAAATCTCGTCCCTTTTTTATTTGACCATAAAATTTGATTCTCTCTCATCTATAGCAGCGTGAAATATTTTACTATCAGCGGCTTGATCTTTTGTATCTTTGAGCTGTAAATCTTGTCTCCATATCTCTATAATCGTTCCAACTGTTTTACCTTGGCAGGAGCCAGGGAACTTTGTCATCACTTTTCCCCGATCTTATCATGGAGGCTTCAACTTTGGTGCGCAAAACTGCTTATATTCTTTTCATACTTTGCAAGTGTGTGGTGTGTCAGTCTCACAGCACTGTAGTGCATAATCTCTGTGTGCTGTGATGGATCACATGTAATGTATAATTATTTGGAAATTTTATTACTCTTTGCAATGACAGGTTTGAATTGTGCCGAGGCAGTCAATTTTGCTCCTGCTGATTGGCTACCTCATGGTGGTTTTGGATCAGAGCTTTACCGTCGTTATCACAAAGCTGCTGTACTCTCTCATGATGAGCTTCTGTGTGTAGTAGGAAAGGTCCAGTTTCTCACTCAGCCTGCTTCATCTAGATTTATGTTTTTATTTTTTTTACCAATTTTAGCTTCTTGATAGTGAAATGAGAGTATTGACAGCATAATCCTTCAATCATTGAAGATATAATGTAACTACAACAATTAAGATACTCATGCTTCATAGTTGTCGCTCCTGGTTGAATGCATGACAATAGTTTACCCTTAATTTCCTTGCGTAATGTATGGGATTACACTATGATTATTTATACTAAATATGTGATTATTATATGTACAGTTATTTGATATGCGGTATGGTGAGCTGTAAATGTAGTGCTGATGGCTGTTTGAGAAAGCAAGAGATGTTTTCTTTGTTTTCATAGTAAAATGACAATTCATCTCAAATTTTGTATCAGATTCAGCCTCTAGCTTTATTTCTTCCTAAACTATATTTTATCTGTTCTTGAAGACAGCTTAGTTTTCTTCATCCACTTCATGAATCCTCAAACTTCAGTTATTGAGCATTTATTCCACCTTTTCTCTTTAGTTCCTCTACTCATGGAAGCCATAAAATAGCTGCATGGTTGTGAAATTCTGCTCATGGTCTTTCATTTCTTTTCTGGATGTCATCATCACATGCCATTGTCCACCACTGACCTTTTATTTATTCAAAATCCTGCTGGTCGTTGTACGAATCTATTGATGCTTTGGAGTTATTGCGATACTTCTTTGCAGGGTGAATTTGATAGCAGAGTATCAACTTACTTGAAAAAGGAATTGGTTAGGATACACAATAAAGAGAAAACTTGGAGAGAGAAGCTTTGGAGAAATGGCATCATTAGATCTTCTCCTATGTCACCTCGAGAGCAGCCTGAGTATGTGGGTACTGAAGAGGTAATTTAGTTGATTTTCTTATTCTTCAGTCTCATGGTACCAAAATGAGATTTGGTGCGCTGTTGAGAAATATCATCTTATGTCTCATGCAGGATCCTACATGTGTCATCTGCCAACAATCATTATATCTATCTGCTGTTGCTTGCAACTGTAGACCACCAGCATCTGTTTGCCTGGAGGTGAGTGAATTGATAATGCAGATGAATTTATTATGATACTTTCAGATATTTCAGGTAGGGGATGGCAATCGTAGTGGGTTAAGAAGGTACCAGCCCCAAACACTTTGCATTAACAAGTGAGTTCGCAGAGGGGGTTGTCGGATATAGTTTCTAAAGGAAGTAGGTTGTGGTCAACTCACTGCAAACTCAACCCGGTTATATATACAGTATACTTGGAAATATATCCCTCTCCCTGCATATAAATTTGTATGTATGCATGTGCATATGTGTTATATAGAAGTTTTGCCACATAAATGAATTCTCCTTTCTCCTATTTCCGTAACTTGTATTTTAAGCTCTTAGCAGAATATGGAGGTACTTATGGTAGAACGGCCAATCTGGTATTTCACAATAAAGTGATAGATGGAACTGCCATGAAACGACTTATTAGTAGATTAATAGATCACTTCGGAATGGCATATACATCACACATCCTGGATCAAGTAAAGACTCTGGGTTTAAGAAAGAAAGAAGAAAGTCAAAGAAAAATGTCTAAAATGCAAGGGGTTTTCATTCAATTGGATTTGTTTTCAGGGCGGGATGGGTCATGGAGGGCAATTTCTGGCCCTTCTGATTTTTCTTTATAATCTTATTGATGAGTTCTAAGCCTGTAGCTTTCTTCAATTTTCATATTTGAGCCATTTAATTTCTGTTTGGTATTCTACCGGCTGATTTTGTTAACCATCTGCTTTAGGCAGTTGATAATTTTATTTAACTTCATATTGGTGCTGGTCTTTTTTAAAAATATGAAATTGAGAAATAATAAGGTGTTGTTTGAACATCCATCAATGGATCTCATGTTCCTTCTTTCATGCAGCATTGGGACCGCCTTTGTGAATGCAAGCCTAACAAACTTTGCCTATTTTATCGTCATACGCTGAAAGAATTGAATGATTTGGTGCTTAGAACTGATAAAACTAATTCTGAAGAGACAAGTGGAGATTCACAAAGCGTTCTGTGCTGGGAAAAAACAGTAACTTTGGCGAAAAAGGTTGGGCATACCTTCTTGTGTGATGAACCTACTTATTCCGCTTGCAAACTCTAATTGTTTTGTTGAGTCTTCTAAGCTTATTTGTGCTGCTTCATGGCTAGAATATAAAAATTGTTCTTGCTCCATTCCACTGTGGTTAGTGAAAGAAAGTAACTGCCTCTTCTTTATACAAATTGTATTCTGTATATTTGTGATTTGTATAATTCTTGCCTCCTCTATTATTCTGACTGTTCTTATATGCACCTACTTTCTGTTTTGGACAGCGAACATATTTCTGTCATGGATTAAATGGTTCTGGAAATCATGAAATAAGTTTTACGTCAATTAAGCTCTTAATATCAAAATCTTGTAATTAGCCTGCACTTTTAGTGATTTTCTCTACTTTTGTCGCAAAACTGATAAGTTACTAGTGATATAGATGTGAAAAGGTAGATAAATGATTATATTACAACGTTGACACTAGATTTTGGATATAAGTAATAACAGTTAGACTTGGGATTGTGTGATGGAAAGATCTTGTGTCTAAGTACGTTCGTCACAAACAAAAAAGAATAGAATCAAGGGCACACCCGACCTGAGCCACTAGACCAGGAGAAGAGGAACTATCATTGCATTATAGCAAAGGAATGTAAAATAGTCTGAAAATTTCTTTAGATGTTTAATCTTCTGCATTTGGGGCAGGTTTTCGTTAGATTAGTTTATTTAAAATGTTTAATCACTGAACCACTAATCGAAATATGATTGTTTGCCACCAAGGGCAAACTGTTCATGCTTGTATTATTTATGAGACATATTTGTATGCTTCTGGAAGAAACTTATTAAAACCTACTGTGATGGTAAAGGTCTGTACCTTTTCTAACAATGTATTTTGAAATTTATCTGTATTATACTTGCAGTATTATTTGAAAGCATGCCCTTTGACTTTATCCATGTTTAGGCAAAAGGTGGTCATGTTACGCATCTGCAGCTTGCCGAAGAATGGCTTCTAAGGTCACATGAGGTTCTCAAGAATTCGTACGACAAGGATGCTTATGCAAGTGCACTGAAGGAAGCTGAACAATTTCTTTGGGCTGGTTCTGAAATGGATCACGTAAGCTCTAATTTTCGATCTGAACTCTGGAGATTGAGGATTCTTGCAATTGAAGATGCTTTTACTTTACATGGCCTGTAGGTGCGGGACATGGCAAAGAACATAATTGAAGCTCAAAATTGGGTAGAAGCTGTAAGAGATTGCCTTTCTAAGGTGAAATTGTGGTCATGCAATCGGAACCATGACACAGAGAGAGTGCGGATGGAACATGTTAAGGAGTTGCTGAAGTTAGGCAATGTTCCTTGCAATGAGCCCAGCCATCTTCAGTTGAAGGTCGAACTCATTTCACTGGCTGTGGTCTTCCTGCCTGTGTTGTGGACTCTGGATCTGTGATTGACATTTGTGTGTGAATGCATATGCAGGAATATCACCAAGAAGCTAGTAAGCTGATTGAGGAAATTAATTCTGCTCTATCAGTGAGCTCAGAGATATCTGTAAGCTTGATCTTTCCTTCAGTGCCTCAATTATATTTATTTATGATATGACACGGACGTTTGGGAAAACCTAGTGCCTATTTGATGTATATTTTTGAGAATAGATTTTGGGAAAGTAAAATTCTTCTTCTTCTTCTTTTTTTTTTTTTTTTGGTGGGGTTAAAAAGTAAAGAAAAGTAATGAGTTCACATGTAAAATTGTTTTATTGAGAGAATGTGTGGTCAAAATTGAGTTTGGGGGAAAAATAGTTTCAAAGAATCTTTACCTAGCATGGGTCTAATCTTCTGGGTCATGGATATATATGATTTTCTGGTTTGAATCCCTCCCTCTTTCTGTTTCCATCTTAACACCCACAAGATGCACGCTGCTATCTTTTTCCCTCTCCCTCTTTCTGTGTACACCCACGCCTCTCTCTTTTCTGCTTTCCTCTCACCCTCACACATAATTTTTCTCAAGTGAACTGTCCACAGAGAAAAAAAACTACCTGGATTTTCTAAGAAATTTATTTTATTTATTAGATTAATCTTTTTGAAGTTTTACTTTTGCTAATTGCAATTCAGGTAGCTGGTTGGGAGGTCTTATATTCTAAGGCTCTTGATTCACCAATCTATGTGGATGAAAGTGAGAAACTAGGACGCAAGCTGTCAGGTGTGAAGGTATATTTTATCCGTACTTACTTTTATATGGTGACAATCTCTAGGAGATTTATTCTCTATATGTTGTGGCTTCTGATAAACTTGGACTACTTGAGTGGCAATTTTTATTGTTTTTCAGTCACTACAATTTAGCAGTTGTATTTCTGATCTTAATGGGATTTGAATTAATAAGTACCGTTTTTGAGATAAAGGCTATGATGCTCGGACTCGGGTACGGGTACGTATATAAGTGTCAGTTCTTTTATTTTTTAAAATGTAGGATACGGGGATATGACTAAAAAGGGTCTAAATTTTGGACACGGGTACGTGGGTACGTCTTTGAAACCTCAATTTTTTCACTAACTCAAGATGTTATTTTGAATAGACCAGAATCAATTGTTCACAAAGAAGGAAATAGTATTAAATAAGGGGTTAAGACAAATAAATTAGAATTTTGGAGTTTAGTTTTCAATTATGAGAAGTTAAATACTAAATGTTATATAAAATAGAAAATGAGGAATTTGATTGCAATTTGGATTTAATGGAGCACTAAGTAGTATTGTATGAAACCCATTTTCATTTTATATAAACAAAACCCTAAACCACAGATACAGAGAGGGAAAGAAGGAAAAAACGGATAATAGAAAAGGGGAAAAAAGGAAAGAAGAAGGGAAAACCTAGCGCCGTCACCTTTCTCTCCCCTCTCGGAGGTGGCGCTAGGTTTATAGAGAGTAGAAAATGAGAGAAAAAAAAAAGAAAAAAGAAAGAAGCAAAAAACGGCGAAGTGGTCGGTTGAAACTTGGAGGATCCAACGCATCCCATACCCATACCCATGTCGTGTCGTATTCGATATGGATACTGCAACCATTTCGAAGAGTCCGAGTATCAGAGGATAAAGGAATTTATTGTGCTGCTTTCTTAAACTAAATGAGGTAATTTAGCCGGGAATGCGAGTATGAATCTACTACGATTTTGTGGTCTTTTAGGACATATAAGTTTCTGAAATACCTGTTTGATGGTGTAATACCGCAAGTGCATCGGTCGTGATGATCAAATAATAAAGTGATGAGAAGCGTCGAATCCCGTGAGTATTGGTCTACTTCTATTTAAGCAATTGAATATTAGTCAATTGAATTTCTAAGGCACACGCAAAAATTGATTTGATCATTTAACTAAGTAATTAATTGACAAGCAACAAATAAAATTAAAGCAATCAAGACCATGGCTAAATTAACTTAAAATGTGAGTCTGAAAAAGTACTAGCATTTTGACCCACCTAGTTATTTACTTTCTAATCAAGTTCTAGTCTGGATTGTGTGGACGATCGGCGCCCCTTCATTATTTGACAATCTTTCTCAAGTAAAGTCAAACTTATTATAATGTATGCATTCCCTATCTCCTTGAGAATTTGCAAACAAAAAATACCCCATTAAGCACATTAAAGCACCATTCAATGATCGCATAGACCAGAGCTATATATTTTGTGGAAAGATATGCATGTGCTGTAATATAGGAATTTTTACTTCTATTGTATTTCCAAAATTTGGGAATTAGTTCTGATTTGTCTCCTAAGATTAGGAGATCTCCTGATTTGATTCTTTCCCAGTTTAGTTTGATTCTTCCCTAGTTTTGCTTCACCAGTTGTAAAGATATACATATAAACAGTCCTAAATTTAGTAACAATTGAATTGACATATTTTGTCATATTTCTATTCATTATCGAAATCTATGTTATTTGTTAAAAGAGCTAAACGCAAATTCCATCTCTCGATCTTAATGTGATTCTCAAACTTATCGTGAAATTGACCAAATAATATAAAAACAATTAACACAATAATAAGCAATCAAGCACCAATCAAATATTTAGCATCTAAAATAAGATATATTGGGTTGTAAGGTTACGCAGTTGCCCATGTCATACCTTGGGCTTCTTTTAGGTGTAAAGTTTAAATGTAAACATATTTGGAGTGGAATTGTTGAAAGGATGGAGAAGAGGTTAGCGGGGTGGAAGCGTATGTACTTTTCGAAGGGATGCCGCCTTACCCTCATAAAATCCACTCTCTCTAATCTCTCAACTTATTTTTTATCACTGTTTCCCATTCCTGTTACAGTGGCAAACAGATTAGAGAGGATTCAAAGGGAGTTTCTTTGGGCAGGGTTAGGGGAAGAGAGAAAATTTTATCTTGTTAATTGGGGTGTGGTTTGTTCTTCAGTAAGAATGGGGGGCCTTGGATTGAAGAGCCTTATTCTGTTTAATAAGGCTTTATTGGGCAAGTGGTTTTGGCGATTTGGAGTGGAGAGGGAAAGTTTTTGGAGAGAAATCATTGGAGCGAAGTATGGTGTGATGGAAGGGAGTTGGTGCTCAATCGAGGGTCGTGGATCTTATGGGTTGAGTTTGTGGAAGTATATCCGACGAGGATGGAATGAATTTTGAGATAAATTGACATATGTGGTGGGGAATGGCAACAATATCAGATTTTGGGATGCAATGCCTTGGAACTGTTCGCTATGGTGAATGATGTGATAGCCATACATAATGAAAGTTATAGCTAGAATATTGCTTTAGAGAGGGGACTCCAAGATTGAGAATTGGATGATTATGCACTGTTTTTGACTTCCTTGCACGAGGCGCATATTTAGGTAGGAGAGTGTGATCATAGCAGGTGGAGGTTAGAACGGGATGGTATTTTTTCAGTTCGCTCTTATTTTATAACCATATTTGACCCGGTGGAGAGTTCATTTCCTTGGAAGACGGTGTGGCAATGTAAATTGCCTCCACATGTTGCTTTCTTGTTTTGGACAGTTGTGAGGGGGCAGGCGTTAACGATAGACAATCTTCGAAGAAAAGGTTTTTGTGTTACTGAGTGATGTTATATGTGTAAGAGAGATGGGGAAACCATTGACCATTTGTTCATCCATTGTGATGGTGTTCGATGGCTGTGGAACGGTATTTTAGCTTCCCAACATTTGGATTGGGCGATACCTAGGTGCATAAAAGACGTGTTGCGGGCATGGAATATAAAATTTCGAGATAAGGATTGGAGGCTTGTGTGGAGTTTTATTTTGGGAGGCATTGTATGGTGTGTGTGGAGAGAAAGGAACAGCCATTGTTTTGAAAACCAAACAAGAACAATAGAGCATATTAGAGAATTGTTTTATAGGATATAGTATACTTGGTTTAATGCTGCGGCCACTAATTGTATAGAAGGGTTGCCTAACTTTATGTCTTTTATTTCTTGTTTATTTGGATAATACACCCCCATGTATTATCCTAATGATTAATAAAATTATATAATTACTCGTAAAAAAAAAATAAATAAATAAAAAAATTTACATCATCATCCTAGCATAGTAAAATTTAGCCCATTATGTAAATTAGATCCATGAAATTAAAGAGAATGCTTGGAATCCCCTGTCCCTAAGAAACGACTCCGAAGTGATTGAGATTTAATATTCTTTTTTCCCGTCCTAAACTCCAATCAGGGTTCCTCTTGCATTTTTCCTTTTTGTTCTCCCTCCTTTTGAGCTATGATGCATTGACACGTTTCTCACATTGACAAGTCGGAGATGTCACGTGGTGTGTCCATTTTTTCTCTCTTTTTTAAGTGTTAAGCACGTCTTAGACACTTTACCTATGCACATGAACGATATTTTTGACAGGTTGGAGTGTTCAAACATGACCAAAAAGAAGAAAATGGAGGAGAACTAAAGGGAAAGTAAAAAAAAAACTCCTTTTTTGCTAGTCGGCGGTGTCAATCTGTCGTTTAAATGTCGTCGGTGTGAGTTGGAGTATCGTTGGAGTGGAGACCTCTGCTATGTACTTCATCTTCTTCCAGTAGCAATTGTAATGAATGACCAAACCCTGGATATTGTGCAATTGTGTGTCTTCATTCGAATGGAGGGCCCATCACTAAGTTCAAATAGTATGGTAAAAGTGCTAAAAGGCGGTTCTCAATTTTTATGAGATCCACTACCTTAGAAGTTAGAATAAACAATTACGAATGTGTTCCAAATGAAAAATGGAGCCCACAACTACCCATGCAAATTTGATAAGTCATTACTTATATTTACATTATAAAATAATAAAATTCCCCTTGGTCTAATTCCTCGCCATCTGGTTTTTGGTTCCTAGTCTTATGGAGAAGTTTTAGTCCGAGTCTCCAATTCCAAAAGTAAGCTAGGAATGACCAAAGAGAAGTTTCCGTGGAGTTCATAATTGCATAAAAGAAGTCAAAGTAGTGGCTGTGGCGCGTTGAGGGAAATATATGAAACAATAATTAAAAATAAATAAAAAGCCATTAAAATTAAACAGTTGATATTGTTAAATTCAATATGTCCTCGACGTGTTGTGTACTACTTTTTAATAAAAATCATGTGTCATGGTGTTGGACTCATGTCATGTCAACACTTGTGTCTGTGTTGGTGCATCATGACTTTTGAGCCACCAATAAATTTTCACGAATTTCTCCCTCCAATTCTCCAAAAAGTTGTTTTTGTACTTTTTCCTTTGCAGCCCTCGAAAAATGTGCCATTTAATGCCCTTGACATTCTTGGGCAAGACAAATACTGAAATTGCCATTATTTTGAAAAAGTTCTAGCATGGCCATTTTGGAGGCTGCCAAAATTCTTGCAGCCGCCAGAATGAGGTCGGAAGGTGCCTTAATATTTGGGTTCTTCCTGGTGGCCTCCAAAAGTTTGACATCCATCAGATTCTTGGTCTCCTTTTTTGTACCGAATCTTTTTTTCAAGGCTCATCTTTCTCCCCATTTCGATCCTCCAACATCTCGCACCTACATCCAAGCTTCAAATTACCTTGTGCTTCCATATTTTAATCCTCGACTTCTCGTTCTTTGTAAAAGCTCAAGTCCACCACAGAGAACTCAATAGAGAAATGAAGACTAAACTAACCATTGTATAAGTAAATTACTAGAATAATTTTAAAAGAAAATTACACTTACCAATACCCATTTTATGGATGCATCTTCAAAATTTTTTAGATATGAAAATGGAGTGTTTTCTTCCTTCTGCATTTTAGTGAGCGCATTCTGTTTCTTCTCCTTTTGGCTTTCTGATGCATGTCCTATTTTTTTGCTACCGCTGAGGTTGTACAGGTTTGGGTGGATAGTGTAAGAAATTGCATCTCCGAGAAATCTCCTGGTGCAGTTGAGGTAGATTTAATTTACAAGCTGGAGGCTGAGGTAATTTAAAACCTTCTTTCTCCTGAAGTTTCAAAGACATATGCCATCCATTTAGCATAACCTTATGATGTCACATAATCTTTTTCTGTCTGATCAATTGATTCTCTGTCTCTCACTCACACCCACACCCACACAACTGCTCTTGTTATTGTATTTTTCTGTTAGAAAATTCAATTTAACTCTTTCTTGGTTATATTTTCCAGATTTTAGAACTAAAACTTCAGCTTCCTGAGGCTGGATTGCTTTCTGATTTGACAAGGCAAGCTAAATCTTGCTGGTCTCAATGCAATGAGATGTTGAAAGATTCCATCAGCCTAAAGGTTGTGTGTAGCAGATATAAATATCTTTCAATTAAGGACATTGTAAATGAAACTTACTTTAAGAACTACATATATTTTTATTTTTATTTTTTTGTGCAGAATGTTGAACTGTTTCTCAAAGAATGGGATGGTTTTACTGTTAATATTCAAGAGCTAAACCTTCTAAAACAATACTATAGTGATGCCATATCATGGGTATCCCGTGTTAATCATGTTCTTGTGAATGTTCATGAAAGAGAGGATCAAGAAAATGTCGTTGATGAGTTAACCCAAATTCATAGGGATGGTTTATCAATGAAAATTCAGGGTAAGCATACCTATTCTCTTTGTTCTTTTCTTATTATAAAGGTTTTTTCAACTTAGTCTTGTTGCATTATAGAATTTTATTTCATTTTATCTAGTGGTGTCATCTGTTTGTCCTTTCCAATTTAAATGTAGCTGATGAGTTGCCTTGCGTTGAGATTGAGCTTAAGAAAGCTTGTTGCCGGGTTAAAGCTTTAAAGGTAACTAAATGCAGAATATTGCTTTTGGACATGAACTTGTTCCAATGATTGTTATGTTGTACCTTTTGTTGGGCCTTTAATTTTTGATTTGCTATTGCTTCAAATATTAGTAAACCAACTGCTACATTCACTTGTATGCTGTGATTTGTAATTCGCATTCTGTACACTCAATATGTCTGTGTTGCATGCCATGTTTCATGAGGGAATGTTTAAAGAAATGACAAACTTTGATTTCTATGGTGTCTTTTATAAACCTTCAGTTTGAATTTAAATCTGATGGGACTTGACTTCATGAGTTCTGTTTTTAACATGGAACAGAAGGATGATTCGGAAATAAACATTTTTTCAAGGATAAATTAGTTGGGAAATCTTGATGGAACAAATTGAACTTAATATAGGATGGAAGGCTCTGCATATATTATTTTGATATATGTTATGCAGGCATATAGTTAAAAATGAATTATTATTGCAGGCACTTGACTGTGGAATGTCAATGGACTTCATCCAGCAACTGATAATGGAGGCAAACGCGTATGATCTCTTTCATTTGTTTTACATTTTACTATTTATATCTTGTAAAAATGCAATACATTACTATTAAGTTTCAAACTTTGCATGCCACATAGACTACAGATTGAAAAGGAGAAGCTATTTGTTGATATATCTAGAAGACATGCAGTTGCCTTGCAGTGGGAAGAGAAAGCAAAGCATGCTCTTGCTAGTAAAGCACAGATGTCTGAATTCGAGGATATTTTAAGGTTTTGAATCCGTATTTTTCTTACCTTAACTTGAGTATTGTGCTGATGCTCTGATTCTGATATCTGAATCATTTGTAGGGTTTCTGAGGATATATGTATTATTCTACCTTCTCTTATCCATGTCAAGGATGCAGTGTCAACGGCCAAGGCTTGGTTAGACAAGTTGAAGCCATTTCTGTCTCATGATTTACCCATCATATCAGCCTCAAATTCTCTCCTCAAAGTTGAGGCCTTAAAGGTTGTCATGGTTCTGTTGATGATTTATTTGTAAGATTAAAGAACGTGGCATGACAATTTTTGGAATACTGCAGAATTTGGTGGCTGAGTCAAAGTTGCTGAAGGTATATTTGGATGAATGTTCAGTTGCTGAAGAAGTTTTAAAGAAGTGCATTGAGTGGGAGCAAGATGCCAGCTCTTTACTGCAGGATGCAGAGAATTTGTGGAAGATTGATAGTATTGGTGATGGGAATACCAGCTGTCTTATTCCCAGATTTCAAAAATGTCTTCTTTCACTAAAGCCCACCATGGAAGCTGGTTTTTCTTTTGGTCTTGAGCTCAACATGATCCCAAAACTTCAAGATGCTCGTTTCACTCTGCAGTGGTGCATCAAGACCCTCTCATTCTCTGCTGTTGTTCCTACCTGTGAGGTGAATATTAGTCTTGTTTACAAAATTATGAATATGCATTGATAAATTTAACATGATCTTTCTTTCTTATCTCCCTATTATCTTGGTGTATGGAGCTCTTGTTTATCTAATGAGACTTGTGTTGAAGTGTCTTTTACTTCCAGCATATTTGTTCGCTACATTAAAAGCATGTTTGAAAGTTGTTTATAATCCGTTCTAAGTTATAAATGGATAGAAGTGAGTGGTGGATAAGTGGGTAGTACTTGTGCATTCTATGAAATTTGTAGATAAAAAGTGGTCTGATTGATTATAAACAAGAGGCAAAGAAAGTCTAAGTAAGCAGTAAAAGCAAAATTGCCAATTTTCTCCTTGGTTTTCTCAATATTAGTCTCTTTTTATTTTCTTTTTAAAGAAATTGCTGATTTTTTGGTTCCTACTTTACTTCAAAGGTACAATTTCCTCTTTTGGAAATATGTGTACGTTGTTAATCTGTCCTTTGTAATGTCCCAGACCTTGAAATTCGTTTCTACATTTATTTTTATAGTTCTTTTAGAAGAAATTTTTGTACTCTGTTTGACGGTGACGGACCTAATGTTCTTTTTAGATAGGTCGGCTTCATAAATTGGCACACCGAAGTGCATTTTCTTGAATTTAGTCTGCTAATAATGTGAAGAAGACGAGGCTTTTATATGTGAGGATGATTGAAATTGTTGTTGGCTCTTAAAGAGGCACATTTTTTAACATGAATTTGCTGAAACTTGTTCAAATTTATTTGACTGTCTTCATCTTAAAAACATAATTTTTCATCTTGTCCTTACTATACGCATACCAAGAAGCAGCCTTTTTTTTTTTTTGTGGGTTTATGAAAGTAAGGTATGGTTTTGATGTCCAGGGACTGTTAGTTTTGGTTTCAAGTCCTTCCAGGAAATCTGTAGGTTACTGAACTAGTTGGTTCTCTATTGCCTTTATTAGAATGTGTAAAATGTCTGGGTTTGACTTTCTTTTCAATCCTGAATGCTCAACAAAATGCTCGTTTTTTTATAATGACCACGAACTTTCTACATCTTTCCCATTTGAGCAGGGGCAATTACGTGTACTGTTCGCTTACGTATACTTAACTTGAATTGCTAGGGAATCAAAATAAATCCACGTTGGGGCCTAACCCCTAGTGGACATGTACGTAAGCTAACAGTGCAAGAATAGCCCTTGAGCGAATGGACAAGACGGGGAAAGTCTGTGGTTGTAATTTTATACAGCCTTCACATGAACAGTGAATTGTTGAATATGAAGTTTTATTACTTCTAATCCATTCAAAGGCGATCATTTGTTCTTTTGCATCATATTTATGGTCTTCTCTTCGTGATTCAAGACAAATTAATTTGGTTATTTCAGCATAACTTTTTGACTCCTTTCATTATGAAATGTAATAATTTTTGTAATTAGTGCTTACCGTTTCTCCTGATTGATTTTATTGGACTAATTGGACGTGCTACTTTTTGAATTTGGTTTATGACTTTTCTTCCCATAATTGGAGGATCATGTATCATATCATTTGTTATGGTTTTAGGAAGTTGAGATGACATTAGAGGATGCTCCAAAACTTCCTGCAACCTTCAAGTCCTGTGCTTTATGGGGCAAGTTGATAGGTGGAATACGTTGGCTTTGGAAGGCCCTTCAAGTTCTTGCTCCTCATAATTGTGGACAATTTGAGCTGATCAGTGCTGAAGAAGTAGTTCTTCTATACGAGGTATCTAACGTTATTAGATTGCTTTTGGTCTACAAACCTTTAGAATCCAGAAAATATATATCTACTCGTACTCTTTGCTTAATCGTCTGTGGGTCTTTGGAAACATACATGATACATATAACATCTTGAAATTGCAGAAAATCTGTGTTCCATTCCCGATTATTGTTGATCAACTTCAGAATTCTATTCACAAACATAAGTGAGTCGTCTCTTCTAATTGCAGCATTTTGGTCCCACTTTAGATATTTTTATCCTTCATAGTTGAATTATTCATCTGGTTTTGAGTGAAAGAAAGTAGCTTCCATGGCTTTAGATGACTGTTTATGCCAGCCAGTGGTGCCATGGCTTTAGATGACTGTTTATACCAGCCATTGGCGCTAGGCAGATGCACTTGTTTCCACATAAATAAGTGCTTTGACCTTAGGTTGTTCTTGATAAGGATAAGAAAGTGGAATAAGTAGCACAATTTTTCTATTTAAACATAAAACAGGAGTAATTACATTGGCAGGGATTACTATGTTGAGATCAACTAACATGTACTGCCCGTCTTGTTTATGTTCTTTTATCTTTTGTAACTAGTGCAATATTTGGTAGTTCACGAAGCCTAATCTTTCCTTCCCCAATTCTACTCGGTACAAAAGAAAAGTGTGGATTAGCAGTTTATCATGATAAATATTAAGATTTATCAATTTGATGCATACAAATTTTGGTTTAAGTTCGTTTCCCAAAAGTTGGCTATATTGTGATTCAGTCTGTTATCTGCCTTATGGATATTATCCTCAAGGCTAGTATTCCTGGTTGAACAAAAAGAGAGATTGTCAAGTCTGGAATTTCATCTTATGCATTTGTATTTCATTAGTATCTTTAAGTTGCTATTTCAGGAGAGATTACTGTCTTCTCTCTCTGCGTCTTTGAATTATGGTTCTGTGATACATTTGCAATGTGTTTATAGTTTGTGGCTGGAGCAAGTGCATCTATTTTTTGGACTTGGATCTGAAGACCGATCATGGAATATATTGTTGCAGCTGAAGGTAAGCTGATTAAATCTTTTATTTGGTTGTGACTGTAGCATCCTTTTAAAATTGTTTGGCATTCACTATGGTGCTCTCCTTGGGGAGATCCTTTGTAAATTGGATCAAAGCATTCGGGTGAGGCGTTAATCTCTTTTTGGATGTAGTTCTCAGCCGATAAGATGTTCCTCATACTGTACATTGGGTAGAAGTTACCTTGAACGCACATCAATTTGGTTTGCAGTGTGCTTGGATTGCTGATTGTGCCACGCAAAGATGAAATGTGCAGTGGGGTTGAAGGTTTCTTTGGATTTCTAAACTAATACAAAATTTGGTATTTTGAAAAGAACATATGTAGAAGTTAAGAAAATATGTGAATGTTTTTAGGATTTTAGAGATTAGGGGCAAATTTGGCATTATTGAAAGGCAATCTTGAAAAAAAAACATGGGACCATATTAAGATTTATACCTGGAAGTTGCAAATTCACCAGAAGTTGCAATTTTGTTCTGGCTAACCAGATTGGAAATCCTGGCAACTTGGGCCATGAGTGCCTTTAAATGCCACATTGATGAATTTTTTTGAGACCCTCTAAAGTATTGGCCCTTGTACTCAGAAGGCAAGATGAAACGAAAAATTTCGGAAAGAGTTTTGAAGGGGAGGGTAGGAATCCTAGGGTGTTTAACTCTTGGGCTGCTCACCCTTACTGTTGGCATAACATATTTGGTCGTTATACTATCTTGCTTTTCTTTGATTATTGTGTGCATTCTCTTGTGAATCCCCCTTTTTGTTGATTTCTATTTTTATAATGGCATGAATGATTTTAACTTTTGACCCTCTTGTTTTGAAAGGTAAAATTAGATTAACTAAGGGCACATAATTTTTGACCCATTATAGCTTCTCTTTGGATTATAATTTAGTTAATAAATGTAGGTTTTGTATTCTTAAGTGGAGACTAGAATGCTTGCTCTATCTAAAAATGTATGGACAAAGTGAGAGAGAAATTTTATTCTCTATTTCTCAATATAATTCCAATACAACTTGCCTCAATATATACACCAGACATGGTAGAAAAAAGGAAAATAATATTCTAACTAAAGAAGAAAAAATCTTCCCTAACTTAAAGTAATTATACCATAAACATAAAATACAATAATCTCATGATTGATTCGGGATTCCTACACTCCTCATTTACTTGGATCGTAGATATTGATCATATCAACTTGTAGATGAAATCATCGGAAGTTTGTTTGTGTAGTCCCTTAGTGAACACATTTGTTGTTTGTTCTTTGGTAGGGACGTAGATCATGCAAATGATCCCATTTTCAACTTTTTTTTTCAACATGTTTGGTTCTGTCATGTTGGACTGGGTTGAATGAAATATTGATAGCTGCTTTGTTATCACAGTAAAGCTTAATTGAGATTGTGACTTGTAGTTTTTCCCAGAGTTTTTTTTTAACCAGAAGCCTTCACACATTCCTTAAGCAGCCGCTCTGAATTTTGCTTCCGCGCTACTTCTGGCTACTACATTTTGTTTTTTACCTCTCTAGGTCACCAAGTTTCCCTATACAAAAGTACAATAACCAGTGGTTGATCTTCTATCTTCTGTTGCTCCTGCCAATCACCATCAGAGAATATTTGTCTCTTTTTTTATTTATTTATTTATTTTTATTTTTTTTCTTGAACAACAGTCATTTTCTCAAAGAACTTTGAGATATCTTAGAATATTGCATACTGCTTCTAGGTGAGCTTCCTTTGAAGAATGCATGTGTTGGCTTGTCACATTAACCACGAATGCAATGTCAGGTCTAGTGTATGAAGGTAAATTAGCTTTCCAAACAGTCGCAGGTATATGTCTTTATCAACCAATTATCCTATATTGTTTGTCCTTTTTTCAGAATCTATAGGGGGTCACTTGGTTTATACCCAAGCATACCTATTTCAGTCAAGAGATCTAGGACATATTTTTGTTGTGAGACACTAATACCCTTCTTTGATCTAGCTACTTCCATCCCCAAGAAGTATCTCATCTGCCTTAGGTCTTTTACTTCAAATTCTGTGGTTAGAATGCCTTTTAGTCTCTCTATCTCAACTGTATTATCCCCGGTGATGATTGTCATTAACATATACGATGAGAATGGCCTTTGTCCCATCTTCAAATATTTTGAAAAACATAGTGTGATTTGATTGTTCTTGTTGGTATTTATGATTTTTCAACACTTTTGCAAATTTGCAAACCCTGCTCTAGGTGATTGTTTGAGACCGTACAGAGATTTTTTCAGTTTGCATGCTTTGTTTTCTTCACCTTTCTTAGAGAATCCTGGTGGTAGCATCATATAGACTTCTTCATTCAATTGCCCATTCAGGAATGCATTCTTAATGTCAAGTTGCTGGGGTGGCCAATTCAAGTTTGCTTTTGGTGATAGAAGGGCATGAATTGTATTCAGTTTTGCAACCGGTGCAAAAGTTTCTGTGTAATCTATACAATACGTTTGAGTATATCCCTTTGCGACTAGGCGAGTTTTGTACCTTTCTATTGTCTAGACTGCTTTATATTTTACAATGAACATCCATTTGCACTTGACAGGCTTCTTTCCTTTCGATAGTTCCATCACATCACAAGTTTCATTTGTTTCCAAGGCTTTCATTTCTTCTGTTACTGTTCCTCCACTTGGGAATTTCCAAGGCTTCTTGGATATTTTTTGAAATTTTTTTACCGTCAAGGTCAACAATAAAAGACTGAAAAACTAGAGACATATCTTTATAAGAGACATACTTTGAGATAGGATGGAGGGTTTCAAACCATGCTCTAAGTGATTGTTTGAGACCGTACAGAGATTTTTTCAGTTTGCATGCTTTGTTTTCTTCACCTTTTTTAGAGAATCCTGGTGGTAGCATCATATAGACTTCTTCATTCAATTGCCCATTCAGGAATGCATTCTTAATGTCAAGTTGCTGGGGTGGCCAATTCAAGTTTGCTTTTGGTGATAGAAGGGCATGAATTGTATTCAGTTTTGCAACCGGTGCAAAAGTTTCTGTGTAATCTATACAATACGTTTGAGTATATCCCTTTGCGACTAGGCGAGTTTTGTACCTTTCTATTGTCTAGACTGCTTTATATTTTACAATGAACATCCATTTGCACTTGACAGGCTTCTTTCCTTTCGATAGTTCCATCACATCACAAGTTTCATTTGTTTCCAAGGCTTTCATTTCTTCTGTTACTGTTTCTCCACTTGGGAATTTCCAAGGCTTCTTGGATATTTTTTGAAATTTTTTTACCGTCAAGGTCAACAATAAAAGACTGAAAAACTAGAGACATATCTTTATAAGAGACATACTTTGAGATAGGATGGAGGGTTTATGACCGTGTTTGTATTTTGAGAGCAATAGATAGATCAGTATCAGATGATTTTGGAGGAAGCTCATAAAGTACTGGAGCCATCACTGGTTTTGACTCTCTTGGTGCTTTGAGTGTGAGGTCATACTTTGGCTTTTGCCTTCTTGAGTAAACTATTGTTTCTTTACCATACTTTCTTTCTGTTCTCCTCCTGAGTTTAAGTTTCCTTCTATCGATGGCATGTTGGGATAAAGTGGTGGTGTATGCTTAGTGATGGATTCAAAGGATGGTGTTGCATGTTCGGTGATGGATTCAGAGGGATTAAGAGAGATTTCCAAAAATCGATCTTCACTTATGTTGTCACCCTGAAGAGAGGATTTTTGGAAGTATGGATGATTTTTGAAGAAAGTGATATCAAGACTCACAAATAATCTTTTGGTGATAGGACTAGCATTTATACCTTTTTTGTGTAGGTGAATAGCCAATAAATACACACTTAACTGCAAGAGGTTCGAGTTTATTTCGATGCTGAGAGTGTTTGTACAAAAGCTATACATCCAAACACTCTTAGGGTAAGTTAGGAGTTGAGGCGAGAGTTAGGGAAGGTCTGGAAATTTAGAAGGGGAGTTTCGAAGTTGAGGGTGCGACTAGTCTTTAATATTTGCCTATTTTCACTGAGTTCCCTGTGTCCTTTGGCAATTCTTCTACCTCAATAGGTGTGTCGCTTGGTTTGCATCCCAGCATGCTAGTTTCGATCAACAGGTCGAGAATGTATTTCCTTTTTGGAAACGCCGACACCTTTTCTTTTTATATATATATATCTTGCAACCTCCATCCCTAAAAAATATCGCATTTGTCCTAGATTTTTTTACCTCAAATTCAGCAGCTAAACACTTCTTAGACTTTCCATTTCAGCTATGTTATCCTCTGTTAGGATTATATCATCTAAGCACGCAATTAGGATAGTTTTTGTCTCATCTCTGAAATGTTGGAAGAGGATGGTGTGATCTGACTGTCCTTATTGATATCGTTGCCTCTTTAGTACCTTTGCAAATCTATCGAACCACGCTTTCGGTGATTGCTCAAGTCTATATAAAAAAATTTTCAATTTACACATTTGATTTTCCTGGTGGTGTTGTCATGTAAACTTCTTCTAATTCCCCATTAAAAAAAAGCAATCTTAATATCTAGCTATTGAAGCGGCCAGTTTGGATTTATTGCCAATGATAAGAGAACTCGTACTGTATTAAGTTTTTCATCGGTGTGAATGTTTCAGTGTAGTCGATGCCGTAGGTTTGAGTGTATCGTTTGGCAACCAAACGTGTCTTATAGCATCCTATTCTCCCATCTGCTTACATTGAAGACCCATTTGCACCCTACGGGACTCTTTCCCTTCGTTAAGTTTACCACTTTCCAAGTCTCATCTTTTCTCAAAGCATTCATTTCTTCCATTACCGCTTCTCTCCATTTAATTGATCCCAAGGCCTCTTGAATATTTAACAGTATATCTGTTTTATCAAGGTTAGTTGTGAAAGTACGAAACTTTGTAGAAAGACATTATAAGAAGTGAATTTTGAAATAGGGTGGAGAGTACATGACTGAATTTGTTTTTTGATAGCAATAGGTAAATCCAGATCCAAAGATTCATTGGACGAGTTCTCATCAGGTCCCATCACCGGTTTTGACTCTCTTGGTATCTCAAGTGTAAGAGTTTCCTTGTACCTTGATTTTGGCTTTCTTGAGTAAACCAATAACTATTTGTCACTACGTTTTCCATCATCTCCCCCTGAATTCAAGTTTCCTCTTGTATATGGCACATTAGAAGGTAGATTGATAAGTCTTGTATGTGTTAGTTCAAATGGGGAAAGATCAATTTCTAAGAATTCTAGATTTGATAACCGATCTTCACTCATATTCTCTCCCTGGAGATGAGGGTTTTTGTTGTAGGGGGTGTTCTCGAAAAAGGTGACATCGAGGCTGATGTAGATTTTTTTGTTGGATGGGTCATAACACTTGTAATCTTTTTGTTAGGGGTGGGCGCGAGTCGGTTCGGTTCGATTCTCTTTAGAACCGAACCGAACCAAACTTTTCGGGTGTCTAGTAAATGGAACCGTCGGGTCCAAATATAATTATGGAACCGTTCGGGTTCGTTTCGGTTCTGTAATATAATTAAATTTTTTAACATTTATAACAACGTTATATAAATACGACTAATGATGCATTCAATGGTTTTGGAATGTCAGAGACTAGTAAACTACCTTGTTCAAATGATCGTTACGATCAAATCTTCGGTCGGCGGAAGTCACAGCTTCGATCGAAGGTCAGAGTGTCGGCCGACAATTGTATAGGTTTTGGAATATTAGCGAGGCTGCGAGAGTGAGTGCGAGAGTCGAGACAACGTTTTGCACTTTAGTGTAGGTGTTTAGGGTTATTTAGTGGATTTGATCTTGTTTGGCAAAGAAATGAAACAATAAAATGGGTAATTGGGTCAAAAATTAAAAAATTAGAAATGAAATAAATTATTGGGCCAAAAATTTGGATTTAGAAATCATTAATTTGTTAATTTGTTTAAAAAAAATTAAAATTAAAATAATTTGATTTACTCAATATAAAAAAAAAATTAGAAAGATTCGGTTCTTATTCGGCTCTTCGGTTCTTGGTCTAGAATCGAGAATCGAACCGTACTCGTCGGTTCTCAATTCAGATACCCGTTTGGGTATTTAATTTGACAAGAATCCTCGGGTTCGGTTCGGTCGATTCCGGAAATTTGCCCAGCCCTACTTTTTGTGTAGGTGAGTATCCAAGAAACGCACATTTGATTGCGCGTGGTTCATGTTTATTTTGAAGATAAGAGTGAATATGTACAAATGTAGTGCTACCAAATACTTTGAAAGGTAGGTTGGAATTGAGGTGGGTGGTCGGGAAGTACTGTTGGAGTCTATGTATGGGTGAGTCGAAAGAGATAGTTTGGCTAGGCATTCAATTGATGAGATATGCAGAAGTTAAAATGGCATCCTCCCAAAATGTCTTTGGCATGTATGTAGTGAATATTAAAGCACGGGCAACTTCGAGTAGGTGCCTATTTTTTCGCTCAGAAACCCCATTCTGTCGGGGATTGTTGGCGCATGAACTTTGGTGAACTATCCTATTTTTTTTAGATAGTCGTGTAATGCAGTATTAAAGTATTTTGTGCCATTGTCAATGCACAGAATTTGGAGTGGCGTTTGAAATTGAGTTTGAATCATAGGGTGAAAATTGATGAACACGGAACGAACATCCATTTTTTCTTTTAGGAGGTAAACCCAGCATACTTGAGTGTGGTCTTCTATAAATGTGACAAACCAATTCTTTTGGGTCTGATTAGGGTAGCGGGAAGGACCCATAAATCACTATGAATCATGGCAAAAGGTTTAGATGGTTTGTATGTGGAAGCTAGAAAGGATGTGCGCTTATGTTTTGTGCACTCACAACTTTCGCATTGAATCTCAACAGAAGTTTTATTATTGAAAATGGAAGGGAGTACATTTTTCAAGTATTTCAAGCTAGGGTGTTCCAATCTGTTGTGCCATAACAAAGGTTCACTATCTCTAGAGGTAGATGCAGAATTACAGTCTAATATATGACTTGGTTTACTCATATTAGCTGCCTCAAAAGTAGTATAGTCCCTCAAACTGCTTAGCACTGCCAAACGTCTTCCTCGATGAAAGATCCTGAAAGATACAGTAAGATGGAAAGAATTTAGGAGAGCAATTAGAATTTTTTGTCAACCGACTAACAGATAACAAATTACAGGCCAAATTTGGGACATGAAGTACAAAATTCAGTCTTATGGACTCAGAGATTTGAATACTCTATTTTCTTGCAAAAGATGAGAGTGAGCCATCTGTAATTTTTACTTTAATGTTTCCCGCACAGGTAGTGTAAGAGATTATGTGATATGAGTCCGTCATGTGATCGGACGCACCGGAATAAATAATCCAAACAGTTTTTGATCGTGAGGTGCTTAAGGCTCTAAGAAAGTTACCTTTGTGAGCAAGAGAGCTAGAAGGACCTTGAGGGGACTGTTGACAAGGTGTTTGAAGGCTTGAGGACACTTAGTAAAGTTGCTCTAATTGTTCTAAATTGAAAGCACCACCAGAAGTTCGATTATTTTCTGTTTCGGTTTGATACCCTCGGCTCCTAGTATATTTTTGGGTTTCTAATCAGTGGGTTTTCCATGAATTTCCCAACATGTGTTGTCTTCTTTATGTCCCTACCTACGACAATGCTCACACCAAGGTCGTCCTCGCAATTTTGGGTTGGATCCATCAATACTTCCTTTTGATGATAGGCCAAATTTCCACCTCCAAGTCCAGCTGGCCCAAATCCTCCACCTCCAAGTCCAGCTAGCCTAAATCCTCCACCAGTGTTATTATCTGACCCAAATCTGCCCATGTAATTTAATAGGCCCAATCCAGCAAGCCCATTTATTTTGGAAGACCCAGTCCCTAGTACCCAGTTTATCTGTCCATTATTTTTCAAATTCTGAGATTTGCTTGTGGCTAAGGTAGACGCGTCCCCGGAGCTTTCCTTCATCATCACTTGCCGGTGCGCCTCTTAACGTCAGACCTCAAGGAACACCTCGCGAGTGGGAGGTAGTGATTGCCGACCCAATATTCGGCCTCAAACATCATCTAGCTCACGATTTAGCCCTGCAAGTAATTCATAGACTCTCCTGCATCTTCTTGTACAAGATGCAATCATCTCCACACTTCCACTCCTCCTCTCCACTGAGGTCTAATTCTTGCCAAAAAGCAACCATTTCCATATAGTAGTCCGTTACATCTCTCGAGCCTTGCCGGGTCTGCTACAATCGAGTTTTAATCTCGAAAATATGTGAAATATCTTCCGAATCGGAGTAGGTATCTCTCACTGCATCCCAAACATCTTTTGTAGTTGGGAGAAATAGGTACGTCTTTCCGATTGCCGGTTTCATGGAATTCACCAACGAGGCAATTACCATGGAATTTTTCGACTTCCACTTCTGTAGTATGACACTCTCAGTTGGTTTCTTGGTCTCACGGGTAAGGTAATCCAATTTCCCTTTGCCGTCAATTACTAATTTTATAGATTGGGATCATTCTCGATAATTCCTTCCATTCAATTTTTCTACCATTAGATGGAAGGAAGAAGTCTCCATCCCATTACCAATTGAGGGGGCGGTCTCTGCTTCGAAGTCAGACATTGCAGGGGTTGTCGACTCCTTGCTGTTGGCGGGGAATTCCACCATTGAGATGCTAGGTTAGAGAAACTGAGGCTCTGATACCATGAAGACAATTGTTGGAAGGAATTTTTTGGGTATATTAATTATTTCAGCAGTAATACAAACAATTTATAGTACATCAATTGAAAGGAAAGAAGGAAAAATAATTTGCCTAATAAGGAAAGAAAATAATAAACCAATTATCCTAAAATACAAAATCACAATTCCGATCCCCAATATTGTTTCCATATTTGGATGTTTTCTACAATAACTAATTTTTCCTTTCCCATTGACCACCAATTTGATGGATTGAGCCCATTCCCTGTAGTTTGTACCATTGAATTTTTCCACGGTGAGTTGGAAGGAGGAACTATCAATTCCAATTGAATTCATGGTGGTGACAGGGTCGACCTTGCTGGTTTCTAATTCGGAGAAAACTGATTCCTTACTGTGGGCTGCGTTTTCAGCCATTGATTGTTGGGTTTAGTTTCTCCCATGCTCTGATACCATATGGACAAAGTGAGAGAGAAATTTTATTCTTTATTTCTCAATATAATTTCAATACAACTAGCCTCAATATATACACCATACATGGTAGAAAAAAAAGGAAAATAATCTTCTATTCCTAACTTAAAGATAATTATACCATAAACATAAAATACAATAATCCCATGATTGATTCGGGATTCCTACAAAATGCTCCCAATCCAGCTACCTAGTTGGTTCCTTACACAGTACACACACTAAACCAGCTGGTGCTGCGCTTAATAAGAGGTTTCTGTTGCAATTGTAGTGTAGGTGAAAGCTCCATAAAAGATTTTGCATCTTGCTGCCTTACTTCTCTCTGTACAAGTAGTTGGGCATTCCAATAAAGATGTTTTCTTTTTGGAAAAGACTAGTAGTGTTATTTCTTTTTTTCTTTCTTTCCTTTAAATTCCTTGGTTGTGGGGAGTGAGAGTGAGTTAGATCAGATGGATGACGTGGTAGCATGTTCTATTCCATCCATACAATGTTTTGTGCAGCAAGTAGTATATCTATTTAGGAGAAAAATTAGAAACATTTGTGTTCTTTTGTATTTTGACATCACCATTTTTTGTTGACTTATTTTTGAACTGCCAATTCAAACATTCAGGAACATGGAACTGCTGAGGCCTTCAGTTGTGTAGAACTGGAGAAGGTATACTCTGAAGTTGAAAAAATTCTACAGTGGAAACGATGCTTTGAGGACATAATTAAGCCTTCAACTGGAAATGGGAATGCGCCGATCAGTACTCTGCTAGAGGTTTGTGTATATCAATTTCTTTTACTTGTTTGATGAAAATCTGCTTGCTAGTTATAGTTTCAATATCGTTCTTAATGAAGCTTTTAAACTTTGTGCAGATAGAGAAAACTCTTGATAGATCATTTGGCGTGTTCAAAAAATCTAAGAATAGCGAAGCAGGAACTTTATGCATATGCTGCTGCAGTGATATCAATGATCAAGAGCTTTTGACTTGTTCTATTTGCAAGGACTGGTGAGGTTTCTAGGTCCATAGTTGCTTGGTTCAACTTTTCTGAATAATGGAAGTGGCTCCCTGTGGCATTTCATATCTAGTAGACTTGCACCATTATGGTGGATGTGGTCTCATTAGTCTCATTTTTCCTTTTTTGGGAGACCAAAGAGGCTAATTCTGATTAGTAGATACAACTTCTGAAATAATTATTGTATTACTGATGATGTGATCATTGTCTGCCTAATGTTTCTTTTATTGCGCAGCTTCCACTTGCATTGCACAAAACTGCCGTTGGGAGATGCTAGTGACACGACCTTATTTATTTGCTTGTACTGCAATTTCGTGGAGAATCCAAAACTTCCTCTCAAGGGATCTGGTCTTCTGGTTTGTATCCTTTTCTATAAGTTCCTGCAGTATTCTTGTGGAGTCACAGTATGTCTGATCTTCTGTTTGTTTTTTGCAGAGAATCGGATGGAAGCTTCCTGAATTGGATCGACTAGCTGCACTGCTCTCTGATGCTGATGGTCTTTGTTTATGGTACAAATAGCTCTCTTGTTTCATTTCATAATTTCCGAATAATTCTTGCTTTTCTTTTTTGTTTTCTGTTTTCTATATTTGGCAATAGCATATTCTTCAAAAGCGGTCCACTGCTTAAATTTTTTTCCCTTCTGCTCGTGTTGAACATTTCCCTTAGGACCTGCTTGGGAGTTTTGGGATACCAGTTATGGGTTTTTTAAAGTACCAGTTTTGGGTGGTTTTTCGTTGCAATTTTTAAAACAGTCCAATCCATGCTTGTGAGTTTATTATCTAAGATTTTGAAATTTTTTTAAAAGAATAAAATTACACGTGCCTCTTAGTGAAATACACGTGCCTCTTAGTGAAATTTTCCATTTATAATTTCTTGTATGAATTTTTTAAAGTAAATTTTACAGTTATAAATTAATTTTGTACTTTTAAATAATTTTTACACATAAGTGATTCTTTACTTATAACTAAAATTTTATATTTTATAAGTGAATTTTTGTGCTATTATTAGTATTGGTGAAGAATGAAAAATGCCCGCTGAGGCCCACTAGCTATTGTATCTTAACTTACAAGTTAGTTTTGAACAAAACATATAGGTCGAGATAATTATTTTATAAAGGGTAAAATTTGAAGAGAATTTGAGAAACTTTTAAAATCCCACTGATTTGATGGGTTGAGAGATACGGTTAAAATTATACTTCACCAATTTTGGGTGATTTTTTATACCACCCAAAATTAGAAACCATCCAAAACTAGTGCTAAAAAAACTAAAATGCATCGGTTTTCCCAACCTTTCATAAACAGTGCAACTCAAAAAGGTCAAAACGGTGAAGAAAAAACTCCCAAGCAAGCCCTTAAGGTTTAGGTGATCTCCCAATAATTAGTTTCAAAGTAAAGATCTACCAGTAATTGCATATATAGAAGGTTGACCACCATGAATCTTGAGCTTGAACCATGCAACACAAACATGGTTATTCTTTGAGATTAAATAAAATGGAAAATTGAGGAAATAGATGAGATATTAATATTTGTTGTTTTTTTTTTAAACATAGATTATCTCACGTTTTTTATATTTTGTACAATTTTCCTTACACTTAGCTCTGCATTGTTACACGGAAATTCTGTGCATTTAGTGTTACTTAAGCCAAAACCTACAAAAGCAGATCCATTTTGGATTCGTGTACTTTAACTGACCATTGGTGAAAGAGTGACATAAGTTTGTAGTCCAAAGCCTTAGCCTTTGAAGTTATATGTAAAGTCCTTGTTCTTGCCCTCCGAGTTTTCCTCTGGAAGAATTTTGTGTGTTAACATGGTGAGTGTTATTAGAATTGATGACAGAGTTATTGATACGAGAGGGAGGGAGGTATTTAGTTAGTTTGCTGGGTGCTAGTTGATATAGACAGTTTGGTTAAGTCTCCTTTTGAGTGTAGATACATTGTACATAAGAATGAAGGATAATATGATTTTCTATATACATTTTTTAGGGGTAATTAGCACAAAATATCCATACATTTCAATGTAATTGTGCAAAACGTCATTCCTTTCATTTTTAGCATTTTCACTCCAATTTTCACTTTTTATTGTGGAAAATGTCATTTTCTGTATAAAAAAATGTTAAATGACAAATATGCCCTCATATTTAAAAAAAAAAAAAAAGAATTTAAAAATTTCAAATGAGTCCAAATAAATTATTAAGCACAAAAAGTTCATACCTTTCCAGATTATTGTGCAAAACGTCCCTATCTTTCACTTTTTGGCATATTCACCTTTATTTTCACATTACGTTGCGAAAATCATCATTTTCATCTATTTTCTCAATTAAAAGCTGCAAAATGACAAATATATCCTTCTATTTAAATAAAAAATAAAGAACAAATTACAATTATACTCCCAAATTTTTCACAAAATGTACAAATAAATTTCAAATAAATAATTAAAAAGATTCTTTTCTTTATTTTTGTGTTATTTAAATATGAGCGCATATTCGTCACTTTATATCTTTTAATTGAGAAAATAGACGAAAATGATGATTTCCATAATAAAATGTGAAAGTAAGGGTGAAAATGTCAAAAAATAAAAGGTAGGGACGTTTTGCATAATAAGATTGAAAGGTATGGACATTTTGTGCTAATTACCCCTTTTTTAGTATCAAAACAGTATAGTTGTATTTCTTTGCAGTGTTGGTAAGATTGAAAATCAAATTCTTTTTATAAGGTCTCCAACTATTACTGATGCAGGAAATGCACAAAATTGATAAAGAACAATAAGCTCAAGAGAAAGGGGATCAAAGAAGGAAGAATTGAGAGCAAGAGGAAAAGTTTTTATCCATATAATTCAAGTGTGCTGAAAACAATTCCCAGAGTCTCTTTATATAGCGAAGAACTTTGCAACCAAACAAACTTTCTATCTAGATAAACTAAAATAAAAGATAACATCAAATTTCCTACCCTGATAAACTGAAACAAAAGATAACATCATACTTTCTATCTAGATAAACTGAATTAAAAAGATATCAAATAACTACTAGGATCTAGATAAATTCCAATTCTACTTAATCAAAGTCTTTCGCCTTGAATAGACTTTTAGCTCTTTCCTTGTTGCTTCACTTACTCTTCTTATTGTCGTTCTCGAGCTCAAATCCATACTGCTATTTGTCTATTAATACTTATAGGTCGACTTATTACTATGCATTATTTAGTTATTTATTTACATAGTAGTATCTAGCCCCTGTTTGAGCTCCTTTTTTTTGGGAGAATAGATTTTGTAATAATTTATTTTGGAGAACATGCCCTTAAAAAGTAGGAAAAATTTTGGATTTACATGTAAAAATATTTTATTGAGAGAATGAGCGGTTGAAAGTGAGTTTAGGAAAAAAATGTCTTTTTAAAGAATTGGGGTTCAAACAGGGCCTAGTTATGTAAGAAATTATGGTCTGGACCATTTTTTACTTTATTTTTATTTTAAAGTGATTTCATACACTTCTTTTGTCAGGATTGAGGAAAGAAGGATACTTCACCAAATTGTTGAGAAAGTGCGTGCATGCAATGCTTGCCTAACAGAATTATTGGATTTTGCTTTATCTCATCTTGATAAAGATCTCAGTGCAGTAATTGAAAAAATGAGCATTGCTTACAAGGTATCTGTTAAATGTTCTCTTATTGATTAACGTTAGCATTGTTTGCTTGATATATGGATGTTGTTTTACAATCTTTTTTTTTTTATAATTTCTCGTCGTCTATCTTGAGGCCATCATTTTCATTAGAAGTTTATTGTTTTACACCTTCATTTCGACAATGTAATTCATGAATTGAAATTGTTGTTTTTTTATTTATATAAAGTCATAGTATTTTCTTTGTGCATAGGCAATAGAACTAGCAGGAACTTGTGATGGTAAGGGATACCGAAAATTTGAGTTGGCTTTAGCAAGAAATTCATGGAAAATTAGAACTCAGAAATTACTGGAAAGTGCTGAGAAGCCCACAATTCAGCAGATTCAACGGCTTCTTAAAGAGGTATTGCCACTCTAGATCCGTACTCTCTCAAGGACTGCATATTTCTTTGTTCTTGTCACGACGTTCCCGAATGGTCTTATGGCATTGTAGTGGGGGTTGAAACCAAATTTTCTTTCCTGTGTTAATGGAAGGCACGATAAAGATGATGTCATTAGGAAGAGTTAAATAATGTCATTCAAATCCATAGTTTGGGGCCGAAGTTACTCGTGTGCTCGGGTACCTTTAGTCCTTGATAATGGTTGGCCTAAATGTTAAAAGGTAGTAAATTAATAGACATACAGACTGATATTTGAGGGACCTTTATATATTTTTAAGAAAAGGGTGATTTCTGGTGACTTGTTATCCCACAAATTATTAGATGTGCAGGCATGATTTACCTTGTAACTTGCCTTAGGGACTGGCCGTAAGCATTCCTCCAGAAGATTATTATAGACAGCAACTGTCGGCATTGAGGGACATTGGCTTGCTATGGACAGATAAAGCCAAGAAGGTCCTTCTTTTTCCTGTGTTCAATTGAAAACAAAAGGTGCATTCAACAGTCTGATGAAAATTATGCTTTTATTTCTCCAAACAGGTCTCAATGGATGGTGGAGCACTTAGATTGGATAAAGTTTTTGAACTCATTACTGAGGGTGAAAATTTACCTGTCAACTGTGTGAAGGAACTGAAGGTACCCATATAGCAAATTATTTATGGAGGTTAATGTGCTTGTGTTTCGTTTCTAGTTCTTATATTTGGTTGGTGCAGTTACTGAGGGACCGAAGTATGCTTTACTGCATCTGTCGAAGACCTTATGACCAGAGAGCAGTTCTTGCTTGTGATAAATGCAATGAATGGTATCATTTTGATTGCATGAAAATCTCTTCAACACCAAAGATTTACATTTGTCCAGCGTGTATTCTTGAACCTGGAGAGGATATGGATGGATTGGCGCCAGTAGCACAGCAGAGGTAAGTTTAACTTGTTAAGTTGTTTGCTTTGGATCTTTTATTGAATTTTCTTGCACGACATAATGCAGCATACTGTATAAATAGCACGACCTTTGAGTTTTTGTGGGTTTTGTACTTATTCCTTGCTAATTTTTGGCAGATTTACTGGTGGTAAATTTGAAGAACCTCAAACACCTTTAAGACGAACTGAATTACGAAAGAAGTTGCAGAAGCGGGAGTCTGTTTCAAAGAAGACGCGATTGGCCATGGACGAGGACCGAGGTGATGTGATAAGAAATCATAGTGGCTGTGAAAGATTGTTTTGGAGCAATAGAAAGCCATTCAGAAGAGCAGCTCGAAAACGTTCTGAATTTCAGAGTCTGTCTCCATTTCTTTATGTACAAAATAATTGATACTATCGAGATGTTTCTATTAATCAATTTATTGGACCAGACTTTTTATAGTTTTCAGCTCAATTAACCTTTTTCTCTTGGGAAATCCTCGGAAAAAAAGAAAAAATAAATAAATTTGCTCTTATTTTCTTCTCTCTCATATATATATAAGTAATCAAATATTTTATTAATTATGGATAATACACAAAAAGTGTATTATCAATTAATACAAGACAGAAATGACATGAAATTGGGCAACCTATCTATGCGAGTAATAACCACAGCATTAAACCAAATATATAGTGTCAGATAAAACAATTTTTTAATATGTTCTGTTGTTCGTGTATTATTGTTGAAACGACGACTATTTCTCTCCCTCCAAATGCTTCAGATGATACATCATGGGACAAGGGCCCAAACAATCTTGTTATTTTTATTACGAAATCTTCTCCCTCATACTTTCAAAACATCCTCCATACATTGTGGAAACACTCAATCTATGTGTTGATAAGCCAAAATATCATTCTATAGGGTGCAAGCAACGTCACAATGAATGAACAAGTGGTCAATCGTCTACTCATTTCTCTGACACACATAGCTCCATTTCGTAACATAGAAACCCCTGCGTCAGAGGTTATCTACCGTTAACACGTACCTTCACAATCGTCCATAGGAAAAATGCCACTCGAGGGGTAGTTTACAATGCCATACCTTCTTCCATGGGAATAAATTCTTCTCAAGTTCCAATAAAGATCTAAAATAAGAGCTTACTGAGAAAATATCATCGCGTGCCAATCTCCACCTGCTATGATCCCTTTCGCCCACCTTGACGTGTACCTTATACAAAGAAGTCAGGAATAGTGCATAATCATCCAATTCCTAACCCTGTAGACCCTTCCCAAAAACAATGTTCCAGCTGGGATTCCCATTATGCGCATGTAAGGCTTCATGCACCATAGCCTGCTGTATCAAAGTAATACGATACAGGGAATGATACTCAGCTTTTAATGGCCGATCTGTACACCAACAATCATCCTAGAATCTGATAGTATTGCCTTCCCTACCTCATACGTCAATCTATCCTGAAATTCTCTCCACCCTTGTCGTATATACCTCCACAAACTCACCCCATAAGAACTACGATCCTCGATTGAGCACCATCCCCCCTCTAGAACACCATATTTTGCCTCTATATTCTCTGCAAAAGCTTTTCCTCTCCACACCGAATCGCCACAATCACTTACCCAGCAAGGCCTTATTAAACAATACAAGACTCCTCAATCCGAGGCCCCCCGTTTTTATGGGGAAACACACTACGCTCCAGTTAACCAAGTGAAGTTTCATCTCCTCCCCTAAACCTCCCCAAAGAAACTCCCCTTGAATCATCTCTAATCTTTTTGCCATGGTAACGAGGATAGGAAACAATGACAAGAAGTAAGTGGGTAGATTCGATAGAGTGGACTTGATGAGTGTAAGATGGCCTCCCTTTGAGAGGTACATACGTTTCCAACCCGCTAACCTCATCTCCACTCTTTCCACAATACTATTCCAAATGTGTATGTTTTAAACCGTGCTCCTAAGGGGAGCCCAAGATAGGACATAGGTAGTTGCACAGTCCTACAACCTAATGTGGCCGCTAACTCCTCCACATTAGCAACATCCCCAACTGTGATGGCCTCAGATTTCCTCAAATTAATTTTCAATCCAGATACAGTTTCAAAGCATAGTAATAGACGGCGCAAGTTCCTAACTTGCTTAGCCTCTGCATCACAAAAGATCAATGTATCGTCTACAAATGACAAATGGGAAACCTGTAGCTAGTTAATCATAAAACCCTTCAACAGACTTTCTCCTACAGCTTTCTCAATCATCATACTTAAAGCCTCCATAACAAGGACAAACAATAATGGAGACAACGGATCCCCTTGCCTCAAACCTCTACAACTCCGGAAATAACCCTTAGGAGTGCCATTTACCAAAACCGAATACGAGACCGTAGATATACAAAAGTGAATCCAACGGCACCACTTGTCCCCAAAGCCACATCGCCTGAGCATATACAAAAGGAATCCCCACTTTAGGTGATCATAGGCTTTCTGAATATCAAGTTTATATAACATCCCTGGAATCCCTATATGCAGTCTCGAGTCAATGCATTCATTTGCTATGAGTACATAATCCAATATTTGACACCCTTTGACGAAGGCATTTTGAAATTTAGACACCACATTTTCCAACACCTCCTTTAATTTGTTAGCCAGCAGCTTTGCAATGATCTTGTATGCCTCGCTAACTAAGCTGATCGGACGAAAATCTTTAATATCCGCTGCTCCCGATTTTTTTGGAATCAGCACAATAAATGTAGCATTTGAACTTCTCAAGAACCTGCCACACCGAAAGAAATAAGTAAAAACATCCACAATATCCGATCGTACCACTTCCTAACAAGCCTTATAAAATGATAATGAGAATCCGTCCGGCCCTGGTACTTTATCATCATTCATACTGAACACCACCTCCCTAATCTCATCCTCCCCAAATGGTCTCTCTAACCAGCTTGCATCCTCCTCAGTAATAGTAGAGAAATCTAACCCTTCCAACTTTGGCCTCCAATCAAACTGCTCACGATACAAATTTTGATAGAAATTCACCATTTGGGTCCCAATATGTTGTGGATCTTCATAAGTAACTCTGTCTCACACCAGCATGGGGATAGAATTGTTACGCTTGTTAGAATTGGCAACTCTATGGAAAAACTGGGTACATTTATCACCCTCTTTCAACCACTTGACCCTAGTCCTCCATCTCCACCAACCTCTCCAACTCTCCTCTTAGTTTTCCACGTCTCTCCCTTTCATCCCCTACTAGTCCTTGACTCTCCTCCCTCTTATTCAGCTCTTCTATATCTAACATACATTGGTTTTTACGCCAGTTTACATCTCCCACCACCTCCTCATTCTACCTCTTTATATCCCTCTTTAAGACTTTCAATTTTTGATCGAACACATAACTGGGAGACCCCCTGAAATTGTAAGATGTCCACCAGTCCCGTACACGCTTCCTAAAGCCTTCTACTTTTAGCCACATCTTCTCAAACCTGAAAGGTCTTCTTACACTACATCTCGCATTCCTAGCTAGTAAGACAGGGAAGTGATTAGAATACACCCTTCCTAATTTTCTCTGGGTAACCTCTGGGTACTTCTCCTCCCATTCCCCACTAATTAGAAATTGATTTATTTGCGATAAAATAGGCTACTCCCGATTAGAAGACCAAGTAAAGTCTCCTCCAATCAAAGGCATGTCTACCAACATATTTTCCCTGATAAAATCTGAGAACTCCTCCATTGCCTTTGTTAATCTCCCACCACTTGATCTCTCAGTAGGAAATTGAATCACATTAAAGTCACCCCCAATACAAGTTGGAATGTTCCACCAAGCCATCATCCCTGCCAATTCATCCCACAATCCACTTCTACTCTCATCATCATTAGGCCCATAAACTCCTATAAACGTCCAATAAAATCCATCCCCAACATTTTTGAACGAAAGCGATAAAGAAAATAGTCCTTTACTAACCTCCTTCATATCAAGAGTTCTCGTGTCCCACATGACTAACACACCTCCTGAGGCCCCTGATGATCCCTTATATTGATACCCAACATGCTGTCCTCCCCATAAACTGCTCACAATAGCCCTCGAGACGAACTCCAACTTAGTTTCTTGTAAACAGACTAAGTCCGCCCTCCATCCCTTTAGCAGATTTCGAACCCCTAATCTTTTCTCTGCTACATTAAGCCTCTTTACGTTCCAGCTAATTATTTTTGGCATCATCTTAACTCTTTGTCATCCCTCCCAAGCAATCCTTTCTTTTACCCGACACCCTTGCCACCATAATTTACTAACCATTCAAGCCGCTTAAGTTCACGATCACCTTTTCTTCTTGTTTTACTGCCTGGTATGCTCATCCCCTGTCTCCTACTGGCCTCCAACTCCGCGAATAATTGTAACAATCTACTTTCATATCCATCGCAGGACACACTAACTAACTTGCTGAAAACCTGAATTTTTTTAAGAACCTAATTTGAAGGTGGGGGACCTTCAATCGCATGCATCTCCGTTGTTTTCTCTGCATGATGATATTCCAAGAAGTCATATGGTTATCCGTCTACTTCCTCCATTTGCTCGGTATCTCCGTCAGTTCCTCTTTTCTTGGCGCCATCTGCCCACAACACTAGAGCTTTGTCAGTCCCTAATTTCTTTTCTTTTAGGGGCTTCGAATGACTTCTATTATATGTGTTCCGAACCAAGGTGTTTAAACATGTCGTGCTCTTTCAGTTCAGTCAAAGCTCGATCGCTAACTAATGTATATCCCGTCTCTTTCACAGGCGATAAGAATCCGTCAACTGCCGTCATGTTGTCATACCCAGTGTCTCCGACTCCAAATTTATCATATTCGGCTCTCTATGTTAGACCAACGTCCCATCTCTTTATCTGCTTCGACCCCTAAGTCATTATCCCCCTTATCTTTAGTGGGTCTACATCTAGTGATAGCTCCTTAAGAGGCAAGCTTTTTGCTTCCATGCCCTCCCCACACTTATGATAAAAGAGAATCTTCGATTTCGCTACAGATCCACATCCCACAAGCCTAGATAATTAATCCAATTCTTCTTTCAACGCTTGGACACGAGCCCTTATTTCATCACAATCTAGTATACCGTCATAAGATTGTTCTACATGTGTTTCCTTAGGTTTATGCGTCATACAAATGCCTTCATTATCACTCACATCAACTGTATTTTCCTTTCGCATTAGCACCCTTCGATCAACATTTTGCGTGGTATGTACATTTGCCGTAACTTCAGCATATGTCATCCCTTGTCAGCGTCCTGCGTTCACCATTTGACGTTTGGCCTTGTCTCCAAGTACAAATGAGTCAACTATAGCTTGAAACACTCGCGAGATCGAAACCCATCCTTCACCATTAACACCTTCTGGCACCATCACCACACCCTTCCGACGCCTATCCCCATACTATGCTATCATCAAGTATCTACCACGACTGTTCACGCAACGTGTGCCAGAAAAGCCCTTGACATGGTTTACATATGTAACTATGGAAAAACATTGAGGTTTTTCATCTTGAATTCGATATTATTGACTGAGATGTTTAAAATCTCCACAATAAATAAATGTCTTTCTTTTGGTTCAAGAACGTTAGCTTCTTGTTGATCTTAAATTCGCCGTCATTGAGCAAGTATTATTCTTTTGGTCGATGTCTACTCTTTCATTTGCGCAACTGGAATGCACGAAGTGAAGTTGTGGCTCGATGGTGAGGATTTGGAGAAGTATCTTCTTATGGGGGCGTGATCCACGTCTTATGGGGTTGCGATGAGGGGTTGGAGATGGCTCCAAAGCGAGAATTTTTTGCGATGTTTGGCTGCAAGATCGAACCTTGTCAGGCCTATCCCAACTCCGGTCTAATATTTGCACATTGTTAGTGATTTAGGCCTCGTTTGGTACACATTAATGTAAAAATGAAAATGAAAAATATAGCCATTAGGAGTCCCACACAAGAAATAGAAATTCAAATTTGATAGTTTGATGTGATGGATAACGGTTATATTTTTCATTTTAATGAAAAAAAAATGAGAAACAAACATGGGCTTAATTAAAGTGGATGTGAACTTTCTCCCAATTGGCACCCACACAAGCTAATTTCTCACTGAGCTCACTTGCAATCTTAGCATGTGTCTGTGCTCTTTTTTTTGTTGATATTGCATTTTTTAATAATGATTTTTTGACGAATGTTGTTAAAAAGTACGAAAAAAGTTTTGAATTTACGTGTAAAATGTTATATTGTAAGAATGTGTGGTTGAAAATAAAGTTCAAGAAAAAATAAATTTTAAGATAATGAGGATCAAACAAGGTCTTAATGTGAGATTTTGTGAGGTAAAATGTTTTTTTCTTTTTCTTTTTTTTTTTCCTTATAGGGTTCGTTTGATTGCAAGTATGGAATTTGTCTAGAAAATAAATGAATTGTAGATAATTTAATTGACAAAAACTTATTTGTATGGAAAATAGTAATTAAATTTATTTGATTGATTTAATTTTTAATTTAAAAAATATTATACTTGTCTATTTTTTATTGATCAGTAGACATGAGAGATGATAGCTAAGAAAGAGAAAGAGAGTCAATTACTTGGAAAATAAAAATCATTTCTTTCTAAAGAAAATATTTTTTTTATTTTTGAGGAAAATATGATCACATAATTCAAAGTTGAAAAATATTTTCCATGAAAAAATTTGTCAATCAAATATCTCAAAAGCAGGAATTTAGATGAAAAAAAATGACATTTTTCATAGAAAATAAAGCCAATAAAAAGCAGCCTTAGTCAACCTTAGAAGGTGATGAATGAATGTCTAGTGATAGTGTTGGTGATGTTGGATGCTAGAAACAACTTCATGTGTGTAGTTCTAGTGTGAAGTGGCTAAGACAGGCAAGATAGGATGGTGGAGACGCCCATGGTTGAGGATGTGAGGGATGTGCTACTTGGCGTCGCTTGAGAATTTAAGGACGAGTGCATAGAGGGTGTGACCATGAGGTTATTGCAAGGTCGATCATTTGATAGAGTGTGGAGAAGGGAGAGCTCTCGGGTGTGATTTCGAACAGGATAAATTGATCAATTTAAATATGATTTTAATAATTTAAGAAGTAATATAATGAAATATGTAGCTTATTAAATCAATTATCTATAGTGGTAATTGGGTCAAATAGCCTATTTCATACTAAATTTTGGGATTTTAGCCTTTGACCAAAATAAAAATTTTAAAATAAATATTTTAAATTATAACTTATAAACTACCTAATATACCCTTATTCAACATTTAGAAAACGTAATTCCCAATTTCTCAAATCAATTGAATTCCTAAAACCTAAATCTAATAGTTCTTCTCTTGGTGGACGATCCCCAAACCAACCCTTCTTATTTTCTCTTCGTGGCTTCCTCATCTTCAAATCCTACTACATTCAATAGTGTTCTTGAGCGAAAGGAGGAATTTGGTATGAAGGTTTCGTCTGTTTTTCATGATTTATGGATTCAAAACTCGCCAAAGAGCTTCCATACGTGATTGTCCACTTCTACGAACCAATTTTATAGTGGGTTATCCTCGGGTATGAATGTTTCCTCAATTTTTCATTTTTACTACGATTTATGCAAATTTTTTTAGAGAAATTTGTGCAAGTAAGAACTATAATGATAGAATTGGCTTGTTTAAACCTTTATTTTATTTTTCTTCTCTCTCATATATATATAAGTAATCAAATATTTTATTAATTATGGATAATACACAAAAAGTGTATTATCAATTAATACAAGACAGAAATGACATGAAATTGGGCAACCTATCTATGCGAGTAATAACCACAGCATTAAACCAAATATATAGTGTCAGATAAAACAATTTTTTAATATGTTCTGTTGTTTGTGTATTATTGTTGAAACGACGACTATTTCTCTCCCTCCAAATGCTTCAGATGATACATCATAGGACAAGGGCCCAAACAACCTTGTTATTTTTATTACGAAATCTTCTCCCTCATACTTTCAAAACATCCTCCATACATTGTGGAAACACTCAATCTATGTGTTGATAAGCCAAAATATCATTCTATAGGGTGCAAGCAACGTCACAATGAATGAACAAGTGGTCAATCGTCTACTCATTTCTCTGACACACATAGCTCCATTTCGTAACATAGAAACCCCTGCGTCAGAGGTTATCTACCGTTAACACGTACCTTCACAATCGTCCATAGGAAAAATGCCACTCGAGGGGTAGTTTACAATGCCATACCTTCTTCCATGGGAATAAATTCTTCTCAAGTTCCAATAAAGATCTAAAATAAGAGCTTACTGAGAAAATATCATCGCGTGCCAATCTCCACCTGCTATGATCCCTTTCGCCCACCTTGACGTGTACCTTATACAAAGAAGTCAGGAATAGTGCATAATCATCCAATTCCTAACCCTGTAGACCCTTCCCAAAAACAATGTTCCAGCTGGGATTCCCATTATGCGCATGTAAGGCTTCATGCACCATAGCCTGCTGTATCAAAGTAATACGATACAGGGAATGATACTCAGCTTTTAATGGCCGATCTGTACACCAACAATCATCCTAGAATCTGATAGTATTGCCTTCCCTACCTCATACGTCAATCTATCCTGAAATTCTCTCCACCCTTGTCGTATATACCTCCACAAACTCACCCCATAAGAACTACGATCCTCGATTGAGCACCATCCCCCCTCTAGAACACCATATTTTGCCTCTATATTCTCTGCAAAAGCTTTTCCTCTCCACACCGAATCGCCACAATCACTTACCCAGCAAGGCCTTATTAAACAATACAAGACTCCTCAATCCGAGGCCCCCCGTTTTTATGGGGAAACACACTACGCTCCAGTTAACCAAGTGAAGTTTCATCTCCTCCCCTAAACCTCCCCAAAGAAACTCCCCTTGAATCATCTCTAATCTTTTTGCCATGGTAACGAGGATAGGAAACAATGACAAGAAGTAAGTGGGTAGATTCGATAGAGTGGACTTGATGAGTGTAAGATGGCCTCCCTTTGAGAGGTACATACGTTTCCAACCCGCTAACCTCCTCTCCACTCTTTCCACAATACTATTCCAAATGTGTATGTTTTAAACCGTGCTCCTAAGGGGAGCCCAAGATAGGACATAGGTAGTTGCACAGTCCTACAACCTAATGTGGCCGCTAACTCCTCCACATTAGCAACATCCCCAACTGTGATGGCCTCAGATTTCCTCAAATTAATTTTCAATCCAGATACAGTTTCAAAGCATAGTAATAGACGGCGCAAGTTCCTAACTTGCTTAGCCTCTGCATCACAAAAGATCAATGTATCGTCTACAAATGACAAATGGGAAACCTGTAGCTAGTTAATCATAAAACCCTTCAACAGACTTTCTCCTACAGCTTTCTCAATCATCATACTTAAAGCCTCCATAACAAGGACAAACAATAATGGAGACAACGGATCCCCTTGCCTCAAACCTCTACAACTCCGGAAATAACCCTTAGGAGTGCCATTTACCAAAACCGAATACGAGACCGTAGATATACAAAAGTGAATCCAACGGCACCACTTGTCCCCAAAGCCACATCGCCTGAGCATATACAAAAGGAATCCCCACTTTAGGTGATCATAGGCTTTCTGAATATCAAGTTTATATAACATCCCTGGAATCCCTATATGCAGTCTCGAGTCAATGCATTCATTTGCTATGAGTACATAATCCAATATTTGACACCCTTTGACGAAGGCATTTTGAAATTTAGACACCACATTTTCCAACACCTCCTTTAATTTGTTAGCCAGCAGCTTTGCAATGATCTTGTATGCCCCGCTAACTAAGCTGATCGGACGAAAATCTTTAATATCCGCTGCTCCCGATTTTTTTGGAATCAGCACAATAAATGTAGCATTTGAACTTCTCAAAAACCTGCCACACCGAAAGAAATAAGTAAAAACATCCACAATATCCGATCGTACCACTTCCTAACAAGCCTTATAAAATGATAATGAGAATCCGTCCGGCCCTGGTACTTTATCATCATTCATACTGAACACCACCTCCCTAATCTCATCCTCCCCAAATGGTCTCTCTAACCAGCTTGCATCCTCCTCAGTAATAGTAGAGAAATCTAACCCTTCCAACTTTGGCCTCCAATCAAACTGCTCACGATACAAATTTTGATAGAAATTCACCATTTGGGTCCCAATATGTTGTGGATCTTCATAAGTAACTCTGTCTCACACCAGCATGGGGATAGAATTGTTACGCTTGTTAGAATTGGCAACTCTATGGAAAAACTGGGTACATTTATCACCCTCTTTCAACCACTTGACCCTAGTCCTCCATCTCCACCAACCTCTCCAACTCTCCTCTTAGTTTTCCACGTCTCTCCCTTTCATCCCCTACTAGTCCTTGACTCTCCTCCCTCTTATTCAGCTCTTCTATATCTAACATACATTGGTTTTTACGCCAGTTTACATCTCCCACCACCTCCTCATTCTACCTCTTTATATCCCTCTTTAAGACTTTCAATTTTTGATCGAACACATAACTGGGAGACCCCCTGAAATTGTAAGATGTCCACAGTCCCGTACACGCTTCCTAAAGCCTTCTACTTTTAGCCACATCTTCTCAAACCTGAAAGGTCTTCTTACACTACATCTCGCATTCCTAGCTAGTAAGACAGGGAAGTGATTAGAATACACCCTTCCTAATTTTCTCTGGGTAACCTCTGGGTACTTCTCCTCCCATTCCCCACTAATTAGAAATTGATTTATTTGCGATAAAATAGGCTACTCCCGATTAGAAGACCAAGTAAAGTCTCCTCCAATCAAAGGCATGTCTACCAACATATTTTCCCTGATAAAATCTGAGAACTCCTCCATTGCCTTTGTTAATCTCCCACCACTTGATCTCTCAGTAGGAAATTGAATCACATTAAAGTCACCCCCAATACAAGTTGGAATGTTCCACCAAGCCATCATCCCTGCCAATTCATCCCACAATCCACTTCTACTCTCATCATCATTAGGCCCATAAACTCCTATAAACGTCCAATAAAATCCATCCCCAACATTTTTGAACGAAAGCGATAAAGAAAATAGTCCTTTACTAACCTCCTTCATATCAAGAGTTCTCGTGTCCCACATGACTAACACACCTCCTGAGGCCCCTGATGATCCTTTATATTGATACCCAACATGCTATCCCCCCATAAACTGCTTACAATGGCCCTCGAGATGAACTCCAATTTATTTTCTTGTAAACAGACTAGTCTTTCCTCCATCCCCTTAGCAGATTTCGAACCCCTAATCTTTTCTCTGCTACATTAAGCCTCTTTACGTTCCAGCTAATTATTTTTGGCATCATCTTAACTCTTTGTCATCCCTCCCAAGCAATCCTTTCTTTTACCCGACACCCTTGCCACCATAATTTACTAACCATTCAAGCCGCTTAAGTTCACGATCACCTTTTCTTCTTGTTTTACTGCCTGGTATGCTCATCCCCTGTCTCCTACTGGCCTCCAACTCCGCGAATAATTGTAACAATCTACTTTCATATCCATCGCAGGACACACTAACTAACTTGCTGAAAACCTGAATTTTTTTAAGAACCCAATTTGAAGGTGGGGGACCTTCAATCGCATGCATCTCCGTTGTTTTCTCTGCATGATGATATTCCAAGAAGTCATATGGTTATCCGTCTACTTCCTCCATTTGCTCGGTATCTCCGTCAGTTCCTCTTTTCTTGGCGCCATCTGCCCACAACACTAGAGCTTTGTCAGTCCCTAATTTCTTTTCTTTTAGGGGCTTCGAATGACTTCTATTATATGTGTTCCGAACCAAGGTGTTTAAACATGTCGTGCTCTTTCAGTTCAGTCAAAGCTCGATCGCTAACTAATGTATATCCCGTCTCTTTCACAGGCGATAAGAATCCGTCAACTGCCGTCATGTTGTCATACCCAGTGTCTCCGACTCCAAATTTATCATATTCGGCTCTCTATGTTAGACCAACGTCCCATCTCTTTATCTGCTTCGACCCCTAAGTCATTATCCCCCTTATCTTTAGTGGGTCTACATCTAGTGATAGCTCCTTAAGAGCCAAGCTTTTTGCTTCCATGCCCTCCCCACACTTATGATAAAAGAGAATCTTCGATTTCGCTGCAGATCCACATCCCACAAGCCTAGATAATTAATCCAATTCTTCTTTCAACGCTTGGACACGAGCCCTTATTTCATCACAATTTAGTATACCGTCATAAGATTGTTCTACATGTGTTTCCTTAGGTTTATGCGTCATACAAATGCCTTCATTATCACTCACATCAACTGTATTTTCCTTTCGCATTAGCACCCTTCGATCAACATTTCGCGTGGTATGTACATTTGCCGTAACTTCAGCATATGTCATCCCTTGTCGGCGTCCTGCGTTCACCATTTGACGTTTGGCCTTGTCTCCAAGTACAAATGAGTCAACTATAGCTTGAAACACTCGCGAGATCGAAACCCATCCTTCACCATTAACACCTTCTGGCACCATCACCACACCCTTCCGACGCCTATCCCCATACTATGCTATCATCAAGTATCTACCACGACTGTTCACGCAACGTGTGCCAGAAAAGCCCTTGACATGGTTTACATATGTAACTATGGAAAAACATTGAGGTTTTTCATCTTGAATTCGATATTATTGACTGAGATGTTTAAAATCTCCACAATAAATAAATGTCTTTCTTTTGGTTCAAGAACGTTAGCTTCTTGTTGATCTTAAATTCGCCGTCATTGAGCAAGTATTATTCTTTTGGTCGATGTCTACTCTTTCATTTGCGCAACTGGAATGCACGAAGTGAAGTTGTGGCTCGATGGTGAGGATTTGGAGAAGTATCTTCTTATGGGGGCGTGATCCACGTCTTATGGGGTTGCGATGAGGGGTTGGAGATGGCTCCAAAGCGAGAATTTTTTGCGATGTTTGGCTGCAAGATCGAACCTTGTCAGGCCTATCGCAACTCCGGTCTAATATTTGCACATTGTTAGTGATTTAGGCCTTGTTTGGTACACATTAATGTAAAAATGAAAATGAAAAATATAGCCATTAGGAGTCCCACACAAGAAATAGAAATTCAAATTTGATAGTTTGATGTGATGGATAACGGTTATATTTTTCATTTTAATGAAAAAAAAATGAGAAACAAACATGGGCTTAATTAAAGTGGATGTGAACTTTCTCCCAATTGGCACCCACACAAGCTAATTTCTCACTGAGCTCACTTGCAATCTTAGCATGTGTCTGTGCTCTTTTTTTTGTTGATATTGCATTTTTTAATAATGATTTTTTGAAGAATGTTGTTAAAAAGTACGAAAAAAGTTTTGAATTTACGTGTAAAATGTTATATTGTAAGAATGTGTGGTTGAAAATAAAGTTCAAGAAAAAATAAATTTTAAGATAATGAGGATCAAACAAGGTCTTAATGTGAGATTTTGTGAGGTAAAATGTTTTTTTCTTTTTCTTTTTTTTTTTCCTTATAGGGTTCGTTTGATTGCAAGTATGGAATTTGTCTAGAAAATAAATGAATTGTAGATAATTTAATTGACAAAAACTTATTTGTATGGAAAATAGTAATTAAATTTATTTGATTGATTTAATTTTTAATTTAAAAAATATTATACTTGTCTATTTTTTATTGATCAGTAGACATGAGAGATGATAGCTAAGAAAGAGAAAGAGAGTCAATTACTTGGAAAATAAAAATCATTTCTTTCTAAAGAAAATATTTTTTTTATTTTTGAGGAAAATATGATCACATAATTCAAAGTTGAAAAATATTTTCCATGAAAAAATTTGTCAATCAAATATCTCAAAAGCAGGAATTTAGATGAAAAAAAATGACATTTTTCATAGAAAATAAAGCCAATAAAAAGCAGCCTTAGTCAACCTTAGAAGGTGATGAATGAATGTCTAGTGATAGTGTTGGTGATGTTGGATGCTAGAAACAACTTCATGTGTGTAGTTCTAGTGTGAAGTGGCTAAGACAGGCAAGATAGGATGGTGGAGACGCCCATGGTTGAGGATGTGAGGGATGTGCTACTTGGCGTCGCTTGAGAATTTAAGGACGAGTGCATAGAGGGTGTGACCATGAGGTTATTGCAAGGTCGATCATTTGATAGAGTGTGGAGAAGGGAGAGCTCTCGGGTGTGATTTCGAACAGGATAAATTGATCAATTTAAATATGATTTTAATAATTTAAGAAGTAATATAATGAAATATGTAGCTTATTAAATCAATTATCTATAGTGGTAATTGGGTCAAATAGCCTATTTCATACTAAATTTTGGGATTTTAGCCTTTGACCAAAATAAAAATTTTAAAATAAATATTTTAAATTATAACTTATAAACTACCTAATATACCCTTATTCAACATTTAGAAAACGTAATTCCCAATTTCTCAAATCAATTGAATTCCTAAAACCTAAATCTAATAGTTCTTCTCTTGGTGGACGATCCCCAAACCAACCCTTCTTATTTTCTCTTCGTGGCTTCCTCATCTTCAAATCCTACTACATTCAATAGTGTTCTTGAGCGAAAGGAGGAATTTGGTATGAAGGTTTCGTCTGTTTTTCATGATTTATGGATTCAAAACTCGCCAAAGAGCTTCCATACGTGATTGTCCACTTCTACGAACCAATTTTATAGTGGGTTATCCTCGGGTATGAATGTTTCCTCAATTTTTCATTTTTACTACGATTTATGCAAATTTTTTTAGAGAAATTTGTGCAAGTAAGAACTATAATGATAGAATTGGCTTGTTTAAACCTTTATTTTATTTATGTTTCTTGTATGTAGTGATTAAGTTTTTATGTAACCCGAGACATAACTATGCCTAGTAGGTTGAAAAAATATTTCTGATTTCTATTGTTTCTATTATATAATGTATATGCTTGCATCACCATAGAGGATGATATGCTTATAATTTGATGTTATTATCCTGTAACATGTAGTCATCCTCGAATCTAGACTCTGTTATTCTGGAAACCACAGTTATTCCCCGTTGTGGATCCATTTAATCCTGAATTGATCAGCATTTCTACAGAATGTAGAGTAGTAACCTATTACAATTTAAAAGAGATGATGTGATGTCATTGCATGACAATTTAGGAGATTTCAGAATAAAAGTAAGCACATACTATTCAAAAGTCTTTAAAAAAAATATATAGGCCAAGGTACAGAAACTTTTTACATTTGATAGTGTTTTGTGGGGAATTATGAAGAATTAAATTTACGTTACCCAAACACATTGGTCACAAGAGGGAGTAATGTATTAATTACTAAACTGCAGAATTGATAATCAAGAAATGAGTTTGGATCGTGAAATCTGTGGCCAAGATGACTCATGCAAATTAGGGCTCTAGTTAATGAGGCAAGCTTATCCAACTTTTTAAGTCTAAAAGCTGAAATTGAATGTTTGTTCTAAGTAATTAAATTCATGTTAGAATGTTTGTCATGGTTATGCTAGATTTTATGATTAATAGCTATCTTTATTTATGGGGAAATTTATGATATGATGATTCATGATTTTAGTCTGATTAAACTGTGTCGTCTTGAGGTGTTTAATTAGTCTTAATTTGACGTGCATTTGTTTTAACTGATGAAGTTATGTTGTTTCAACTTACTTATCCCAAATGTGTCACATGTAATAAATAGGACAATCTTTTTTACTTAATGTTCATAAAATGGAAAAAGAATTGATTGAGCGATTTCTATTGAGGCGTTGAGTTGAAGTGTTTTACTTAACATAGATGCAATTGTGTACAAAGTGTTTTTCTAGTCTAGATTATGTGGATTAACTTTGACTTGGTGTAACCTATCTTTCAGTTCCATAGAGCATTTCATGTCTGGGGTAATTAGTTGGTGAATTATTAATATAAGGCTTTTTATCTGCATGCTTGAGCAAAGATTTTTTTCTTGCAATGATTAGTGTCTTAGTGTTATAGAACATTAATTAATAATAGGTTTTTAAGGGGAATTTACAATAATGCAAACTCTCTGATGTTCATGTATCTAATAAAGCCTATGCTTAATTTTTGGAGTCTCTTTTTCTTTATATTCACTACTTTCGTAACTGTACTAAGTAGAATGAGAACTGAGTCCAATAATCTTGAAGAGTTAGGTCAAATGTTATCTAGCTGTTTATCTAGTTCTGGGAATGGCACCTTGCCGTTTTAATGAAAGTAACAAGATTAGACTCTACCATATTCATTCCAACACTTCCTACATTAACACACTGAGTAATATTGTAAATTCTTAATATTTGTTCGTTGCTTATTTAACATATTATCACAAATATTTCATATTTGTTCATTAATTAATTAACACGATCATTTTATAAATTTTTTATTGTAGAAATGGAACACTCATTTGAGTATGTGATTCCCGTTGAAAATAGAATTAGAGGTAGACCTTCACAAAAGTGTTCCCTTCAAAAACTTGACTATGTTTGGGAGATATTAAATGATGTTCATCGAGATATGTTGATGGAATCTTGTTTCGGACAACTTTATCGAATGAAGCGTATACCTTTTTCAGCCCAACTAGTCCACCAACTTGTAATGAGAAGGATTGTGACCAAAAAACAATATGAGATCTGGTTTTCAATTGGTGGTAAGCCAACACGATTTTCATTACACGAGTTCTCATTAATAATGGGGTTGAAAGCTAGTGAAAACCCTTCGTTGGAGCCCCATGTTGTAACTAATGATAGATTAGTGAAGAAATACTTTAAAAAGTGTAAGAAAGGCATAACGGTGTACAATTTGAAGGACGCTATTGAAATTCGCAGAGTGTGTATGGAAGACAAGTACAAGATTGTGCTTGTATATATTTTGGAAACGGTACTTCTACCCAAAGAAAGCTACACGTACATAAATTTAGAACACTTGTCAATGGTTGATGATGTAGAGGTTTTTAATAGTTATCCTTGGGGAAGAAAGGCTTTTGGCCGCACAATTGATGTATTCACAAGAGACTGGAGGTCCTTGGTAAAGTCGTACTTGATAAAGAATGAGAAATATCCATATTCAGCTTATGGATTTCCACTCACCTTGCAGGTAATGCTTTTAAAATTACAATTTATTATTCATTCTCTTTGGATTGTAATACTTTGAAACTTATGTAGATTTGGGCCTATGAAGCCATAACATCCATCGGTAGAAGATATGCTGAGAATTTAGAGGAGGCTGACCTCCCTAGGTTATGTCGATGGAGTTCTTCTGAAATGCCCAACTCCAAGGATATTTGTGCAAGTCTGGATGAACCAAATGTAAGTATATTTTAAACGTATATTAAAATATATTGTGTACTTTATGAAAACTAAGTGCACATCTCATTTGTGATATAGATTGTTGTTTATTGCACACTGAAGCCTACACATGAAGAGGCTTCTCAAGCATATTGGACGGAGATTCATCAATTCAGTGATGAAGTAGATGATCCAACAGTTGATATCTTTGTGGATAATATAAATGGAACAGATTCGTCCATTCATGCTGATTTTCCTCAACAAGCTTGTCAGTCTCCTAATGCCTATACATCTCCTCGGGATCCATCTTCCTTTCATAGGCCGCCTACTTCTACAGATGCTCATACATATCATCCTGGGCCGTCTACATCATTTCTATCTCTTTATCTATCTAGAGATAAGTTCGCTCAAGAATTGAGGATGCAATTAGTACAGATGGTAGAGACGTTAGAGAAGAAAAATGAAAGGAGAATGGATAATATGCATTCTTACATAGATCAAAGGTTCGATTGTGTTACATCTTTGTGTAGACAAATTGACGAGAAGATATCATCTGTGGTACATTGGATTAAGAATTCTAACCTATCAACACCTTACATATATCACTCCCCTCCTCATAGATGATTTATGAATACTGAAGGGACACATGATGTGAATGAGGATTCAATTCCTATAGAAGTGAAAAATGATGAGAATGAAGATGGCAATGAGCAGAGACAAGAAACAAATAATTTGTTGGTAAATGAATCAATTCCTGTCGAAGAAAAAAATTTGTTGGTGGACGACAATGAACAAAAAAAAGCAGCTGATGTGAATGAGGATCTAATTCTCGAAGAAATGGAAAATGAGAAAAGACAAACAACAAATATGTTGAATGATGGTCAAACTCATGTGGAAGAGATAGATATTTGTAAACCAATGGATTCTCAATCACATGGTGTAGTGGAGTCCGTCCCTACTGTGGTTGAAGTTGAGTCTGCTGACTCAAGTCAAAATGGACGCGGGATGAGAAATAAGAAAAGGTCACTCATTCTTCAATCTCCATTTACAAATCCCGAAAAGAGGAGGAAGCTTGGCAATGTCAAAGCATTTGACCCATTTCGAGAGCTAGATCCGGCTAAGGCGGATGACTTAGAGAATTGTTTGGTTAATGTACCTGACAGGTATCTATTCTTAGAGTATTTATTTTTGTAAAGTTGCAATATATGTTCTTATGTTATTTATTTTTTCACAGCAAACATGCAGAATTGATATTGTTCACGGAGTCAAAAAGCTTTTTTTTAGATATTCAAAAGCAATTTGGATGGCTCAGTAGTGATGTAAGTTTTTTAGCATTGCATATTTTGCTCATATTTCATTTCATTCTTAAATGATTTTGTACACTTGCAGCACATTGACATAGCGTTATACTTGATGAGGTCACGAATGGTGAGACATCCTACTGTGTTCGCTCAAAATTGTGCAATTTTAGATTGTGCTTTTATTAACTTATGCACCAAGAGGTTAGAAGATTTTTAGTTGCATAAGAAAGAAAGACAGCCAATACAATCATTTAGATGGTTGACAAATATGACAAGATACATATATGGTCTAAGTCTGGAGAAGAGCAAGCGATGTGATTCTTGTACATCATTGTATATTCCCTGCAATGTAGAAATGAAGCACTGGATTGCACTTAAAGTGGACTTTGCAGAACGAAATATATACGTATATGACAGCATGAAGAGTTGCACACGTTTTGGAAAACTGGAAAAAGTCTTGCGTCCATTTGTGAAGGTGATTCCTAGAATGATGAAGGAAAGTTTTTTATTTGGGGAAAACTATCCACATAAGCAGTTTGTTTGGCGTCGACATGCAGAAGTTCCACAGCAAAACAATGCATAAACAAACTATATTTAACCTTCTTCATATTTTCATTGATTTGATAATACATATATTTATTATTGTACATATCTTTGTAGGGGATATTGTGGAATATACGTTATAAAGTTTATAGAACTTTTGTCGGCAGGATTAGATGTGAAACTTATATCTGATGATATGATTGATTGTTGGAGGAAGAAACTAGCTGCTGAAATTTTTGCTATGCATTTTGATCCATAATTGCTTATTTTGTATATTTTTCACATCTATGTGGTTGGAGGATATAGCTGTTGAAGTTTTTGATATGTGCGTGGATGTTATTTTGTCTAGTTGGTATTGGTTTTTGTAATGGATTAGGGAACAGTGTATGGATGATGATTAGTCTTGTTGTGAAATGTTGCTATAATTTTTGTTGTATGGAAGTTTTATTCAAATATAAAAGCATTCAGGTTTGAAATGGAGTTGCAATTTTTCATGACAACTTGTATACTTATGTAATGGAAAAAAGGCTATTGTTAACAAACCATGCAGATTCACCCAATTTGAAAAATGGCAGTTATACGTTTAAAATGACAATGTGTCATTTGGGTCACAGGGTCTACACTTATTGCAAACAAATATTGAAACATCATATATAACTTGCGTGGGTTGAAATATTGCAAAAAATTACCCATCGTATGTAACTTGAAGTGAATTGGACATTGAATTAGAAAAAAATGGCAATCGTACACTCTTAAGGCTAAAATGTTCACGTGTCAACCACAACGTTGACATGTAGTTTAAACTTGTGCTCCTATACTTTCGTGTGGTTACGGGCATAATGAGTCAAAACGAACACAAAATGAGTAGAAACGTCATCCATACATTCAAAACAATCAGATGCCGTTTTGGGTCACGAGGGATCAGTTTCACTTCCAAATTAGTAAAACATGCTTTAGAACATCATACATGACCCGTACACATTGAACGACTACAAGTGTTGTGTAATTTAAACCACACTCACCACTTACGTTTTCCATGATTGTCAAGTGGTGTAGTTTCTTGTCGGATTATGAATTGGGTGACTACAGTTTGAACCAATGTGCCGACTTCAACGTAAAAATGTAGATTAAACTTGTGCTCCTATACTTTCACGTGGTCATGGGCATGAATGAGGCAAAATGAACAAAAAACGAGTAGAAACGTCATCCATACATTCAAAACGATTATATGCTGTTTTGGGTCACGAGGGATCGGTTTCACTCCCAAACTAGTAAAACATGCTTTAGGACATCATACATGACCCGTACACATTGAACGACTGCAAGTGTTGTACAATTTAAGCCACACTCACCACTTACGGTTTCCTTGATTGTCAAGTGGTGTAGTTTCTTGTCGAATTATGAAGTGGGTGATTACAGTTTGAACTAATGTACCAACTTCAACGTAAAAATGTAGATTGAACTTGTGCTCCTATACTTTCACTTGGTCACTTGCATGAATGAGGCAAAACGAACACAAAATGAGTAGAAACGTCATCCAGACGTTCAAAATGATTAGATGCCGTTTTGGGTCACGAGGGATCGGTTTCACTCCCAAACTAGTAAAACATGCTTTAGGACATCATACATGACCCGTACACATTAAACGACTGCAAGTATTGTACAATTTAAAATACACTCACTACTTACGTTTTCCTTGATTATCAATTGGTGTAGTTTCTTGTCGGATTATGAAGTGGGTGAATACATGTTGTACTAATGTGCCGATCACAACATTGAAATGTAGTTTAAACTTGTGCTCCTACACTTTCGCGTGGTTACGGGCGTGAATGAATCAAGACGAACACAAGATGAATAGAAACGCCAGACATACGTTCAAAACGATCACATGCCGTTTTGGGTCATGGGGGATCGATTTTACTCCGAAACTAGTAAAAAATGCTTGAGGACATCAAACATGACCC